>NW_015159794.1:28293-43097 GCF_001447785.1 Gekko japonicus
CCCGTCCAAAACAGTCCAGTGGCACCTTTAAGACCAAGTTTTATTCAGGTACAAGCTCTCCCTTCTCTGCAGGGACAGATCTGCACGTCCCCCCAATAGCTAGCAATCCAAAACAGTCCAGTGGAGCCTGAGTGGTGGGTGTTGCCTTCTGACACACTTCCGGTGATGTCAGGGGGTGCGGCATATGCAAATAAGCTATGCTAATGAGCTCCTGCACCTCTTTTTCAATGAAATGACCCCTGGGTGGGGGTGTCCGGTATCATCAGGTGGTGGGGCAGGGCTCATGGGTGGTGGGGCCCCACCCCCAAATGCCCCACCGTGGCTACAGGCCTGTTTGGAACACCAGCAGGCGGGAGGCGGGGGCAGGCTTTATTCAGCCACCTCTCCAAATATCCCCCAAGCCCCCAGTAGGGGTCAGCCACCAGAGGTCACCACGACTTCCAGGGGCACACACACATGCACATACAAAAAATATCACCACCACCCTCCAAAAAAAGAAGCCTTGCCGGGCAAAAGACCCACCTAGCTCCACCTGCTTTCTGAAAACACTTCATGGGCACCAGGAAAGGTGTTGGCAAGTGCCATGTTGCCCGTGGACAGCACATTGGGGACCCTGTTTTTGGCCATATGTTCATTTTGAGAGGTATCCTGTTAAGCAGAACTTCTGCCTGGAATGTTGGAGAGTCACTTTTAGAGTTATGCCTGACCTCACTCCCTGACCTTGTGTGGTTGGCCCTGCCTCCCACGGCAGCCATTGTGTGGGTGCACTTACCACCCTGTGTCAGAATGCCAAAAGTGCCCACAGACTCAGAAAGGTTGGGGGACTCTGCTGTAACCAGTACACCACCTGGGTTGTTTCTGAGCACCTGCTACCTTTGTTTCTTTTGTGTCAATATACAAAGCACATGCTCGATCGCTGATCTGCGCCACCCAGTGCTATTTTTGGGCAGGAACGCACAGGAACGGAGTTCCGTCTGGCTCCCGAGTTGGCCACGCCCAGCAGGAACTCATTAGCATAATAGGCCACACCCAACAGCAGAAAGTCATTAGGATTGGCTACATTAGGGATGTGTGGCCTAACATGCAAAGGAGTTCCTGCTGCAAAAAAAGCCCTGGGTTTTGACCACAAACAAGGTAAACAGAATAAGAAGCAAAAGGTGGGTGTGGCTGGATGAGCACACTTCTGGTAACATGGGGTGTGGCCTAATATGCCAATGAGCTGTGCTGTAATGGGTGTGGCCTAATATGCTAATAAGTTTCTGCTGTCAGGTGTGGCCTATTATGCTAATGAGTTCCTGCTGGGCTTTTTCCACAAAAAAAGCCCTGGTGCCACCTTTATTTTTGGGGGCATCAAGTCACAGCTGACTTATGGTGACCCCATGGGGTTCTCTAGGCAAGAGATGTTCAGGGGTGGTTTTGCTATTGTCTCCCTCTGCGCAGCAGCCCTGGGCTTCCTTGGGGTTCTCCCATCCGAATACTAACCAGGGCTGACCCCACTTAGCTTCTGAGATCTGATGAGATCGGGCTAGCCTGGGCGATCCAGATCAGGGCACCCCACCACCACCTTAGCTCAATGAAAATGCCAGTAAACGAGAGAACTGTGTACAGTTCTGGTCACCACACCTCAAAAGAGATCTGATAGCACTAGGAAAAGTCCAGAAAAGGGCAACTAGAACGATAAAAGGGTTGGAACGCTTTCCCTATGAAGAAAGATTAAAGCACTTGGGGCTCCTTAGCTTGGAGAAATGACGGCTGAGGGGTGACATGATGGAGGTTTACAAGATTATGCATGGGATAGAGCAGGTAGAGAAAGAGGTACTTTTCTCCCTTTCTCACAGTACAGCAACTCGTGGACACTCCATGAAATTGCTGAGCAGTCGGGTTAGAACGGATAAAAGGAATTACTTCTTCACCCAAAGAGTGATCAACACATAGAATTCACTGCCACAGGAGGTGGCGGCGGCTACAAGCATGGACAGCTTCAAGCGGGAATTGGATAAACATATAGCGTAGAGGTCCATCAGTGGCTATTAGCCACAAGGTATAGATAGGGACTCTCAGGCTGGGGAAAGTGATGCTCTGTATTCTTGGTGCTTGGGGGGGGGCAACAGTGGGAGGACTTCTAGTGGCCTGGGCCCACTGCTGGACCTCCTGATGGCACCTGGTATTTTTGGCCACTGTGTGACAGAGTGTTGGGCTGGATGGGCCATTGGCCTGATCCAACATTGGCTTCTCTTATATTCTTATAAGAGGAATTTTTCCTACTCCTATTTAAGGGGGGGAGCTCTTGTCAGAGCAGGTTAAAAGGTAGGCTCAGTCAGAACAGGAACTGTAACTTTCCCAATGACTTTTCTTTAACAGCTGCCAAGAGTTGCTCTTATTTGGCTTCAGTGTAAGCTGTGGCAGATCACCAGGCCTGGGAAAACATATCAAGCACTTTCAAGTGTCAGGAGCAAAAGTTTAGCAAAGGAAGATCAAAATAAACGCTATTGAGGTTTTGTCACAAAACATTGATTTACCGTAAAAACCGGCGGCTGGAGCCGAACGCATAGAAGTTACTTGTGGGCTAGACATCAAGGGCCATTGGATTGCTGTAATTCATTAAAGAAGTGTAGGGTTTAATAAAAGCTGGATACTGAGGCACAGTGCCGCCAATCCATTATGTAGCAGCAGATAACGTTTCAGCACCACTTGCTGTCTGAGTCATTCAGCTCTTCCGTAAAGTGACAGGCAGGGCTTTTTTTTCTGGGGGTGGTGGTGGATGGCAGAATGGAGTTCCGGAACCTCTTCGACAAAATTCTTTTTAAAATATTTTGAAGTTCATGAGTTTTCAGTATACAGATTGAAAACTTCATTTCCCTCTTGAGAGTTCCGGCACCTCTTTATATATATAAAAAAAGCCCTAGTGACAGGGAAATCACGTTGGGGCACCTACTCTCTGGGGGCAGTGTGGAATCTTGCCAGAGGACAGAGTGCTTGGTTTGTTCGTGAGTCACGGCTCTACATTGCTGTAGACCGAGGTCCCCAACTTTGTTGAGGCCAAGGGCATTTTGGAGAAGAAGAAGAAGAAGAAGAAGAGATTGGATTTATACCCTGCCCTTCACTTGGAGTCTCAGAGCGGCTTACAAACTCCTTTCCCTTCCCCTCCCCACAACAGACACCCTGTGAGGTAGGTGGGGCTGAGAGAGCTCTGACAGGGGGGCACTTTGATTTAAATCCAGTAGCATCTTAGAGACCAATGAGATTTTTTTTGGGGGGGTATAATAAGCGTTTGAGAGTCAAAGCTCCTTTTGTCAGATATCGGTATTTCAGTTTCTCAGGGGCACAAGAAATCTACCTTTTAAATGAATGTGAGCCTACATTTGGGGTTGCTAAAAAAAAAAAACCAAGGGAAAAAGTCCCAAATATGCGTTTCCTTCGACTTCTTCAGTTTGCTGGCTGTGTAAGTGGAACCTGATTTCAGCAATTTCAGCAGACCACAAGGTTCAGAGTGTAAGAAGCGGATCATAGGTTCCTTACAGGTTCCACTTACACAGCCGGCAAACTGAAGAAGTCGAAGGAAATGGATCTTCAAAGTACCTAGAACGGACGTCTTTGCAAAGGCTGTTTGGACAATATTATGACTATGTAGACATTCTGTATGCTGCCTGATGGGTCTTTGACCGTAATAAACTGATTGAATGAATGACTATGTGGACTCCTCCTATCAAGTTACACTGATTACATGGACTTTATGACTTATTTACAGAGGAGGAAATATTGCATATTATGCCCTATTATGGTTACAGTATGCACTAATGTTGTTGCTATGACACCACCAACTTTAAAATTGCTTGGCAATTTTTGATGGTGTTTTCTACTAGTGGAATTTGTTTATTTGGTACATTTGGGGTTGGGCCCAGGTATTTGATTCTCCCCAGTCCCTTCCCCATATTTAATGTGCTGTTTATTTGTACAGCAAGAGACATTCAGTGCAAATTGAAGCAGAATTATACCCTTCGAAGTCCATTAGTGGGTTTAGAAGGGTGTAACCCTGGGCTTTCCCGCATTCTCATTTTACCTGGGCCCTTTCTGCACTCTCCTTTGAATCCCTTCCAACTTTATGGGTACGGTGTCCTCCGTGCAATTCTGCACTACAAATCAAATCCAACCTTCTTTTTAATCCAGGTCCCCCCCCCCCACACTCACATTCTCTTCCTCTCTTCAGTGAGCAGCCATTATTCTGGGTTTTCCCCCCATTCTGCATTATATTATCTTCCTTCAGTGGTCAGCCTGATTTCAGCCTGCTGTTGCCCTGGGTTATTTGGACATGGACTTAAATTGCCTTGACTCAAACACTGAGAAAATCTGGAGTGGCAGGCAAATGAGGAAAGGACCTTGCTGTTAAGTTCCTGTTTCTTTGGGGGGGTTTCCCCCCATTCCGAACATCTTTTGTTCCCGCTTGTGGTCGATTCGATACCAAAAAGCTTTATTTCCAGTTTATCTCCCTGCTGGAAATAAACCTGTTTGGTATTGAATCGACCACAAGGGGGAGCAAAACACAGGCAGAACGGGGCACTGGCAAAGAAACAGGAATTTAGAGTAAAACGAGAATGTGGAAAAGCCCCCAGTTTAGGACTGCACTGTTAGTCCATCATAAATTGTATCTGGAGGAATGGAGTCCTTGAGCATTTTGCAGAAATCGGTGGGCTGCAGTGGCAGGGAGGAGGCAGGAAAGTCCCATTCTGCCAACTGGGAGATTTAGTTTAGATCCAACCCATACACTGGAAATGAAACTTAGTCTTTAAGGTTGCACAAATACTTATTCACAGGGCTATTTTTGGGCAGGAACACACAGGAACGGAGTTCCGGCTGGCTCCCGAGTTGGCCACGCCCAGCAGAAACTCATTAGCATAATAGGCCACACCCAACAGCAGAAACTCATTTGGATTGGCTACATTAGGGGTGTGTGGCCTAACATGCAAAGGAGTTCGTGCTACAAAAGAAGGCCCTGGGTCTTGACAACAAACAAGGTAAACAGAATAAGAAGCAAAAGGTGGGTGTGGCTGGATGAGCACACTTCTGGTAACATGGGGGTGCGGCCTAATGTGCTAATGAGCTGTGCTGTCAGGGGTGTGGCCTAATATGCTAATGAGTTTCTGATGTTGGGTGTGGCCTATTATGGTAATGAGTTCCTGCTGGGCTTTTTCTACAAAAAGAGCCCTCCTTATTCATGATTAGCCACTGTTGCTGGGATCCAAACGCTGTTTCCTTCCTCCGGAGTCCTGGTTTCTTTCTCCTATCATTATTATTTTTGCAATCACCCTTTTGCATGGTTAAGCCCAGTGAGGAGGAGAAATTGTATTTGAATAGGTCCGGCTGCCTCCGGCCCGGGGTTGCCACTGCTTCACTCTGATGCCTCCTGGTTCGGTGGAGAGTGCTGCATCTTAATATCCCTGCGTTTCTGCTAGGTTCGTGTCAAAGCTGGGCATACGGAGAAACCGCACAGCCCTCGGAGGGATTGAAATCCATTTTAAAGCATCCCAGCTGTTCTTCACTTAGAGGGTGGCCTGGAAGGCATTTTTTTTTTTTTAAAGGACGTCATTAGGCTACAGAGAAAATTTCAAAGCCAGGTTTGTAAATGAGTGCAGAGGCAGGTTGGAACGGCCCTGGAATTAAATGAGGCCACTGTGATGATGAAGACAATGGGGGGTAGGCTTGCCTGCTTTTGCCACTACGACACAGGTCTGGGCCAATTGGTCCCTGTGGTGCTGCCAGTGCTGGGAGGGGGGAGTTACTTGACTGGGCTTGCTCCTGGCACTAGCAGCTTCCCGGGAAATTTCCCCAGTAAGATTAAGTGCCAGTCCCCCGCTGAATGTCTGATCCAATTTAGAGTAAGCCCTTTGCGTCCGGATTGCAAGCCTGGAGTCTGGGTTAGAAGCAAGCAAGGTTTGGCAACTCCTTTTTGGAGACAGTCATGACATGAATTCTTGCCCCAAGGAGCTTACAGTTCAGTTTTGACAGAGGAAAGAAGGCAGAGGAAAAGAGATGGGAGACAGCAATGGAGCTCCGGGGTGGTATAGTGATTGGGGTGCTAGGCTAAGGATGAGAAGACCTGGGTTCAAAACCCAAGCTGATCTCAATTAGGTGACTTTGGGCCAGTTTCTCTCCCTCAGCTTATCCTACCTCACAGGGATGCTGTGAAAGTAAGGTGCTCTGAGATGCTTCTGAATTTCACACGCCTGCAGTTTCAAGCGGAACATCTCCGTTTGCCATTTCTCTTCCCCCTCCTGTGTATGAAACCCATGATTCTTTATGAGCGCACCTTTCCTTGCACCAATTTTTTCCCCTTACACTTTTCCCAGCATCATTCATGTGTCAATAAATCAGCATTATACTTTATGGGTACGTTATGCATATAAATGGAATTTATATGCCATTTATTTATTTATTTACATTTTTATCCCGCCCTCCCCGGAGGCTCATATTTATATTTTATATTTCCAATTCCAATAACCTTTATTGGCATAGCATATTTTATATTTATATAATGACATATAATCATACAATATAGTTCTATAAATATAAATGGCAAATGGCTGGTGCATATCGGACAGTATCCATTGTATATCGACAACGTACAACATGCACACACAAGACAAACAGAAATGGTTGACGGAATACCGAAGGGCATAAGAAATAAAGTAGTCCTAAAAGTGAGAGTCAAAGACAGTGGAACTGACTCTGATGTTAGCATATCTTTCACCTGACACCTGGGTCCCTTGCATCCTGTAAAGGTAAAGGTTTCCCTTGCTTGAAAGCCAGTCGAATCCAACTCTAGGGTGCTGTGCTCATCTCCGTTTCCAAGCCAAAGAGCCAGCGCTGTCCAAAGATGTTTCCGTAGTCACGTGGCCGGCATGACTAGATGCCGAGGCGCACGGAATGCTGTTACCTTCCCACCGAAGCGGTACCTATTTATCTGCTTGCAATTTCTTGCTTTCGAACTGCTAGGTTGGCAAGAGGCGGGACCAGAGAAGGGAGCTCATGCCGTCATGCAGCACTCGGGTCTCGAACTGCTAAACTCCCAACCTTCCGGTCTGCAGTTCAGCATCTTAACCACTTGAGCCACCTGCATCCTGTACTCCAGTGTAAATTTCGTATTTGTATTTACTTTAGTTATATCCCTCCTACCTCCCCAGCGGGAACCCAGAGTGACTGATGTCTCTCTCCTCTCCTCCATTTTACCCTCACAACAACCCTCACAGGAACCATGTATGGTCCCTCAGAGCTTCATGAAGGAAAGGAGAATAGAAATCGCGGTAGGCCGACGTTGATGTCGGAACACCCAAGTCCTTCATTACCTCTGTTTAGAAACGCGCACGTCCTCGTCCCCTGGATCTTTGCCACAGGCTCGCTGCCTGCGTGTCCGTGAGCCCTACAAACGTCCCCCAATTCATGGCTCCCTGGCAGTCCTCCACCCCCACCCTTGGGCACAGCTGTCCTCCTGACATCTGGACTTGGATTTTTCCAAACGGCAACGCAAAGGTAACGGCGGGATCAACTCAGCCGCTGCTGGCAGAGCAAGCTTCCCCGCAAGCAGAACCCAATTAGTGAGACACAACTAATTGGCTGCTGTTATTTTTAGTACGTTCCGGGGGGGGGCGCAGTGGGGCAGCCCAGAGAAAAGGAGCCCAGCTGCAGAAAAGGTAAAGGTTTCCCTTGCTCGAAAGCCATGCTCGACTCTAGGGTTGCGGTGCTCATCTCCGTTTCAAAGCCGAAGAGCCAGCGCTGTCCGAAGACGTTTCCATGGTCATGTGGCCGGCATGACTAAACACCAAGGCGCACGGAACGCTGTTACCTTCCCACCGAAGTGGTACCTATTTATCTACTTGCAATTTCTTGCTTTCGAACTGCTAGGTTGGCAGGAGCTGAAACTAGGGAGCTCACTCCGTCATGCAGCACACTCAGGTCTCGAACTGCTGAACTACCGGCCTTCCACAGCCTGCAGTTCAGCGTCTTAACCACTTGAACCACCGCAGCTGCTTTTGACTTTGCTGCAAAAACCTGGTTTGAGGCCTCTCAGAAGCCGGCTTGGCCACCAGCAGCCCTCTAGGGCAGTGGCCCACCAGGAAATTTCCCCTACGCTAAACGGCCAATCCGCCCCAGGGCCCCTCTCTGGGCGGCCTTATAGAATGGACCTCTTTCTTCCATCCAATGCAGTGCAGAGACTCAGAGTGAAAGGAGGGGGAGGGCCATGGCATGGTGGTAAGCGTCTGCTTGGCATGCAGAAGGTCCCAGGTTCAATCCCCAGCGACTCCTGCTAAAAAAAAAAGGACCAGGCAACCCCCACCATGTCGCATCAGACCGATGGTCCACGGAGGCAGATGTGAGAGGGAGGGCAGGAAGGGATGAGCCAGTGCTCGCCTCTCGTAGCCCTTTCTTATATGCAATGGGTAATGCCACTTTGGGGTCAAGAAGGAATTTTCCTCCAGGCCAGACTGGCCCAGCGATCGCGGAGATTTTTTGCTTTCCTCTGGGCATAGAGCAAGGGGTCACTGGGGGAATGGGGGGAAAGTAGCTGTGAATTTCCTGCTTTGTGCAAGGGGTTGGAATAGATGACCTTTAGGGTTCACTCCAGCTCTGTTTCTGAGTCTACACCGTAGCTGACTAGATGTGTCCAGAACCCCATGGGCATATTTGTTGGGGCGCTGAGACAGCAGAGTAAGCCACGCGGCACAGCATAAGAGATATGCAGCAAGGGAGAGCTTTGGTGGGGCAGGGAGGGGGGTATGTCTGTGAAGTTGCCAGTGTTAAATGGAGTCTACCTTGTTGTTCCGCTGGCCCTCTCGGTGTTTGCGCAGAGGGGGAAAGAGACATTGCCGTCTGCACATGCGCATCAGCAGCAGGTCCTTCCAGCCAAAAACAATATTCGGGACATTTCTATGACACCTCTCAAGGCAGCTAACAATTCACAGCTAACTTTGAGGACAGGAAGCAGTTTTTTCTCCAGGCCACTTTGGCTGGGGATCCTGAAGGTTTTTTGTCATCTTCTGGGCATGGAACAGGGGTCACTGGGGGTGTGAGGGGGAGCGACTTGTGAATTTCCTGCATTGTGCAAGGGGGTTGGACTAGATGACCCTGGAGGTCCCTTCCAATTCTATGGTTTTAAAACCGCATCACAATATGAAAAACAAGCCATTGGACATAAACATCACTAAAAAAACCCAAAACTATCCCTAAAACAGAAGCCAACCATTAAAAAGCAGGTCACAGAAACCCTTTAATGTGTTTTGGCCTGGTGTCTACAAGAAAGTAAAGCAGGCACCATGCCAGCCTCGAAGGGGAAGGGTGTTCCACAGGCAAGGTGCCACCCCAGAAAAGGCCCTGTCTTTAGTCGCCATCCACATCACCTCTGAAGGCCAGGGCACAGAGAGCAGAACTTGAGAGGCGGATCTTAACTGGCAGGCTGGACAAAATGGGAGGAGAAAGTCCTTCAGCTCTACAGCAGCTCAGGAGTGGGGCTCCGCTGAACCACCGGAGAGTCCTGATCCGCATGTTGAAGAGCACTGTTTTGTCCCCTGCGTTGTTCCTTTCTAGTTGCATCCTGCCTTCCTTCAAAAGACCTTAGGGTGGTCCCAGGGCCGGCTCGCTCACTAGGCGTTCGCCTAGAGCAGGCTGGCCCTTAGGGGCGCCAAACTGCACCCGCCCTCTCCCCTGCCAAAAGCCCTGCATGCATCTAGTCCCTGACTGGGGAACCACTGCCGCTGCAAGGGGACAGGGTGCACGCAGCTGGGGGGGTCCCAGTCCCCCAGGGGGAAGGAGAGACGGGGGGGAATCGGGCGGGGGGGAAAGAAAAAGCAGAAGGGCCACCCTCCGAAGAGCCTTGTACCCCTTCTCCCCCCCACACCTGATGCACCCAGCTTAGCACCCAGCTTGAGTGCCGGAGAGGCACGCGGCGGTGGGGGGGAGCTAGGATTTACTCCCAAGTAAGTGTGCATGGGATTGCAGCCTTGTATTGTACCACTACTGAGGCTGCAAAGTTTAGTACATGGGTTAAGAAATCACATACATTCCATCAACTAGAAACAGTGTGCCTAGTTAACTTTTTTTAAACTGACTTTTAAAATCAAGTACTTCATAAATGCTGCAAACGCCATCTTAGAAGAGGCATTCCCTCCTGTTTGTAAGCCTTTATCCTGCCCTTCCTCCATTGAGCTTTAGAGCCACCTATATTGTTCTCTCCCTCATCCTTTTGATCCACACAACAACCCTGTGAGGTAGGTTAGTCTATGAAAGTGAATGCTCCAAGTGACCCAGCAAACTAGATGGCCAAATGGAGATTCAAACCCAGGTCTTCCCAATTTTAGAGCTGCCATACTAACCACTGTATCATACCAGCTCCAGAGGGATTGTGTTTGTAACACCTTCCATACATTCCTTAAAAGGAACTGATGTGGGGTAACAGAGATGCATGCTGGGCTTAAAGGGAGAAGCGAGTTCGAATCCCCATGTAGCCATCAAATTCGCTGGATGAGCAAATAGCTGTCTCTGCCTAACCTACTTTACAGGATTGTTGTCCAAATACATTTCCGATATGTTATAGGCATGAGAATTCTAATTGTATTCTTGGAAGTTTACAAGCTCTCCCAGCAGTTTTGGGTTGAAAGTATGATAAAATGCCTTGACTGGGGGGTGGGTGGGTAATAAATGAAAGGAAGAGGCAGACACGGTGTACAGCGGCGCTCTTGGGCAGAACCAAGAGTGTGTGTGAGTAAAAAATATTGCTCTTTTTAAAAAGAACCTTTCCCCCTCTTTTATGCAAATTAATCAATTAGTTGGCTAAAGGTGACGTAATTAATTGCCCAAGATTTCTGCAGGCGGGTGACCTCCCGCAGGGATCCCGGACAGCAATGCTGTAATGATTATTAACCCATCCGAGGCGCCCGCCCTCCGAAGTTAAGTCCCAGTACGCCCAGTAGGGCTAAACGGGGGAAAGGCGCACAGCACGGAAGGCAGTTGAGGTTTCTCTAAGAGGCGAGGGTGGGTTTCTCCCCCCTCCCCCCAAATATTCATCGAGCAGGCTATTGAGGTCGAGACCCTTAAGCGTGCATACTCGAGAGTAAGCCAAAAGAACTCAGCGGGGTATCCTTCCGAGAAACCGCCCCCCCCCCTCGGCTCCGAATGCACCGGGGCGGGGGGGGGCACGCTTGGGAATTAAGCCCCTTTTGCGTTCCATGGGGAGAGCTCAGTTCCCGGGGATGTTGCCGAGGAGAGGGGAGCCGCTCCGCGCAACGGCAGCCAGGTCCGCAGAGCTCCCTCCCGGGTAAGCGCGCCGCCCGGAGTTGCAGCGCTGGAAGGCGCCCGCAAGAGTGCGGCCGAGCGCCGGCGCGGTCGACTGCTGCGTCGGCCTGGGGGAGCGGAGTGGAGGAGGGAGGGCCGAGCTCGCGTTTCGCCAGAGCCGGGCCGGCTGCTTTGCTCTGCACTCCCCCCCCCGCGGGTTTTGCAAATGGTAGGCTCCATTTAAAGCGGCCCTCCCCTCTCCTCTCCTCTCCTCTCCTCCCCGCTCCCCTCCCTCCCGCCCGCTCCTCGCCTTCATGTCCTTTGCCCGGCGGCTCCGGCTGGCCGCGCTGCATTCCCGGGAGGGCCAGGTGGGGAGGGGATCCAACAGGTAGAGAGGAGGCGCCCCCCCCTCCTCCTCCTCCTCCCCCCGTCCCGTCCCTCCGGCCGCCCTCCCCGGCGAGGATGCTGCCTCCCCCTCCGCCGCTGCCGCCGCCGCTGCTCAGCCTCTTCCTCCTCCCGCCTTGTCCCCTCCCCAGGCCAAAATCCTGAGCATGATGGAGGGCAACCAGCAGCTGGCCCTGCGGATCGATGGAGCCATCCAGGCGGCCGGCCTGGAAGTCAGCACCCTGCGAGCCGAGCTGACGGCCACCAACCGCCGGCTGGCCGAGCTCAGCGCCTGCTCCGCCGCCGCCGCCTCGGCCGCCTCTGCAGCCGCCGCCGCCGCCGCCAACGCCAGCCCCACCAGCAGCCCCAACGCCACGGAGACGGCCGCCACCATGGAGAACAACCAGCACAACCTCCAAGGTAAGGGGCGAGCTGGGACTCGGAGGACGGGGGGGCATCTCTCTCTCTCTCTCTCTCTCTCCCTCTCCCTGGCTCTCTGCCGGGCTTGCTAGGTGGGGAGGGGGCTGGAAGAGGCTCAGCCCCCCCTCCCCACATTCCTTTCCCCCTTTCCATTGTGGAAGAGCAGGAGGAGAGGACGTCGCAGCCCCCCCGGCCCGGGGCTTGGCTTCGGCGATCCTGGGCTTGCTTGGCCGGGATGCCTTACTCCCGAGGAGACGCACGCGCCTCGGCGGGATCGGGGCCCACGGGATTCGGTCCCGGGCGCAGGGAGGCGTTGCGAGCGCTTGGCCTGTCTCTGCGCCGCTTAATGGCCACGGGGCGTCGGGGCGGGTGGGGGGGTTTGGGGATGCGAACCGAAGACGTGCCTTACGTTTGTCCTAAACTGCACGTTCACCCCCCTACATACACACACACACGCATCTTTCCACCTTTTAAAAAACGAGACTGCACCCCGTGCAGGTTTACTTGGAAGTAAGTCCCCCGTGCGTTGCATGGAGTAAGCGTGCCTTGCGTGGCAGCCCATGTATGCAAACTTTTTCACTGGGGTGGGGGCTTTCTCTCCTGCTCCTCCTCCTCTTCCAGAGTCTCCCTCAGTACCTCACTCTAGTTCCCTTGGTCGCCCTCGCTTTGCCAGATTTCCTCCTTTGATTCGTGAAGGCATTGCAAGGGAGTGGGGGAAATGTACATTAATTCAAAAGCGGCTGGTTTGCAGTATGGTGTCCTGATGTTGCCATACCAAGGGTCCCTTTTCAGAGAAAACCCGATCCGCTGGTATTCCTCTTCCTGTGGACTGTTGGTTGTCCTTCTGCCCCCTTTTGGAAGTCCCCTCCTCCGTTTATTTATTTCCCCCCCACACACCACATTGGCCTTGGATTTCATCCAGCCAGTCCCACCAGCTTCAGGAAACTGGCATTGCTTCACTCTGCAGCCCAAAATGTGGCACAGGGTCATTTGAAAAGTGTAAAGGTTTTTTTGTTGTTGTTTGCTTGCTTTTGCCAATCTTTTTGGGAGGCTGACGGAATAGTCGACTCGCTTAGGTCCTTCGGTGGCCGGCGATGGCGTTAGCATTGCTGGGCAGAAACAGAAGTGTGCTATTCGGTCTGATTGCCAGACCCTGTCCGATAGGTTTTTGTTTTGACGGGTAGCCGCTGGGGAGGTGGTCTTTGGCTTTTGTCCGGCCCCAGCTGCTGTGTCTTAGGAGAGCATGCCCAATGATGTCAGCCCTAGCGAAGGTGCGACTTGGTGTGGGTGCTGTCAAAACGGCGTGGCACGTCCCTCCTGAACAGGGAATGTTGGGACACAAAGGAGCCATAGACTGTGTTCTGTCTTTGCACCTCTGGTGATATAGAACGTGACATTTTGGAGGCTTCTGGTTGTGGGCTTTCGGTGTGGCGACTGAAGCCTGGGAAACTGAGTATTGTTGGAAATGCGATGTTGGGAGCGGTGATGTCATGATATGCTCTCTGGTGGTGCATGTGGCTCCAGGCTAACAGCAGACGCTACCACCCTTAAAACGCTGGCAGAGAGTGATCCGTGCAAGGGAATATATATGTATATATATATTGGCGGCATTGAAATGGTAGGAATCTAAGACACCCGCCACATGGGGATTGTTGGAGCTGATAATTGGCTTGTGTTTTGCCTCCATGCGCCAAATTCCAAATGTGTCCCTGTCGTATCAGAAAAGATTTTTTTAAAAAAAATCTGCTATGTAAAAGTGGTACAATTCTGCGAATCACATGTGGTTCAGTTCAGGGTGCTGGGGAAACAACATTGCCATGTTCCATGGGGGTGTGTGCAAGGAGGGAGAGCCATTTGAAAAGCAATTGCTGATTTGTGGTAGCTTGTTTTTTTTTTAAATGTGTAAGAGGTGATCTATGCGGAAAATGGGCAACTCTTGTGGATGCACTAATGAGGATGTGGATGTGCTAATGAGGAAACGGCTGGGAAATGCAAGCTGGAGGAGCCGAGCCTTCGCGCTTGAACAGGTGGTCTGGATTCTGCGTTTCCTTGCAGCATTCAGATAAACTTTTCAGTGCCGTCTTGTCAATTTTGGCACAGCTAGAGCTGGGAGATGCTGTTCGGTACATGCAAAGGGGTGATTTATGATCTTTAATATTTTTGCATTGGGGTTAGCGAAGGCGGGCAGAATTGTTCCCGCGCATATCTTTTAATGTGACAAAAGCTTTTGGTTATTTCAGCAAGGCTTTTATAACAGCAATGGGTGCTTGGTGTGCTGTTAGTGCTATCCTGGGCAGAGTTAATCCAGTTGAACTCAATGGCTTTAGTAGGTTTAGACTGGACTAAGTTTGCACTGTGTCTCTTTTGCATCCTTTCCGCTATTCAGATGCATTTTGCCACCTACACGGAGTGTGTTTAACTCTCACCTTCTCATCCTTTGCTTTGAGAGTTACAAAATAGCTAGAATCTGAAATGAGTCTGTGTCTTCACGGGTGTCAGCAGGTTTGCTTCGCTTGAGGGTGGGAGGCACAGAGTAATCATACTTGGCATTCCTATAGCGCAGTGATGGCGAACCTTTTAGAGACCGCGTGCCCAAACTGCGACCCAAAACCCACTTATTGACCGCAAAGTGCCAACACGGCAATTTAACCAGAATACTGAGATTTTACTTTAGAAAAAACAACTCACACATTAACTTAAGATGATCCAAACAAAGTAAGGAAAGCAATCCCAAAGGCTTT
>NW_015159794.1:43659-51147 GCF_001447785.1 Gekko japonicus
TCCGCTTTCCCTGCTGCCTCTAACTTTTCCTGGCGTGATAGTCTCTTGTCTTCTCATAATGTGACTGAAGTACGATGACCTCAGTTTGGTAATTGTGGCTTCTAGAGAAACTTCAGGCTTGATTTGATAGAGAACCTACTTACTTGTCTTTTTGGCTCTCCTTCAATTCTCCTTCAACACCACATTTCAAATACAGCAACTTTCTTCCTGCCTCCCGATAACGGCAGATGTTGGACGTTGCTTGTAACCAGTGTTCCCTCCAAGTTAAGTTAGTGTGAGCGAGCTCACGGTTTTTTAGCCTCCAGCTCACACATTTTTGTCTTGGCTCAGGACGGATGGCTCGAGAACAAACTAATTTCTGCAGGAGCCAAATGGCTCGCTCACAACTTTAATGCCAGCAGTCGCTCACAAAGTAGAGTTTTTGCTCACAAAATTCCACAGCTTAGAAGGAGCTTTGCTTGTAACCCACTGTTAAAAACTTGGCTTTGCTCTTTGCGTGTGTTGTTCTGCATTCACCTCATTCACAGGGGGCAGGAAACAGAGAGAGAGAGAGAGAGAGAGAAAGAGAATTCCAAGTTTGTTATTGCTGTGAGCACAAAATCCTTCCCGATTGACGTTTGTTCCACACATTCCAATGTTACGGACCCGAGAAGCGATCCATGTGGGCATTGCTGGGTTTCTTTTGACCCCTCTGGGCATTCCATGGATTGCTCCGTGTGACCTGCCTCTATGGAAACGAGTTGCGTTGGACTTGATAGAGGCTGACCTGAAAGTTCTTTCTGCAGTGGGCCATTCACACATGCAAGCCACCATTGGGTGCTGTGGTCTTTGAGGAATATGCACGTGTCTGTGCGAACCTCTCGTTACAGCGTAGTCCCGAGCAGACTCGCCCTCTTCTAAATCCATTCGTTTCAGATGGGGATACCTCTGGGGAGGATTTTGCAGTTGGTGTCGTGCATGAAAACCCAGAATATTTACACACAGAAGATGTATGTGCACAGGAGGTACCCATGGGCCAGTTCTGATGCTTTACCTGTAAGTTAGAAGCAGAGGTCATTTCGGGGGGAATCGCGGGGGATCGCAGTTCCCCCAGGTGAGGTACGGAGCACATGATGAAGCCCCGCTCCCCGCTTCCGGCCCTCATTCAGCCAGGAGGAGGCAGGAGAAGAGGGAGGGTAAGTTGCTTCCTCCCTGCCTCTCCCCACCCCTGCCTGCCTGGGGCCAGGGAGGGCCTTCACGGGGCTTCCTTGCACTCCCGCCGGCCTTGCAGGTCCACCGCCGGCCCCTCATGGGGCTCGGCAGTGGAGCTGCAAGGCCGGCGCTAGAACTGGATGGACGGAAAGACGCAGCAAAACCTATCTTAAACAACTTTGCCTTGCCTCCTTGAGTGTAGCAGGCACCTTGGGTCTCTTGGTATGGTGTAGCAATCCCTCGGATTTCATTTAGAATGGTGCTTCCCAGGAAACAACCAAAAGGGGTTATTTGGGTAACACACACGTGAGCCAAAGAAAGCATCCCAGACCCGTATTGGATTATCAGGAAGTCAATGCTCGTTGGGTGTGGAAATTGACACTTTTAAAAGGAAAACGTTGTATCATTGGGTGTTACTCCATTGTAGCCCCTGGACATTTCTCTGGAGAAGGAATAGCTGAACTGGTTGGAGTTGTATTGAGTTTCGGTGACCACCCATGTTTAATTTTATGAATGATAACAGGACTCAGTTTTATGAATGGCAAAAGGAGATTGTGCATATGTGCATCTAAGCATTGGTGATTGTGGCATTTCTGCGTATCGGTCATAGTGACAGTGATGCAATGTGTGTATCTACCCAAGGATGGCCCCACATTAGGCACTCTGCCTCCAGGTGACAGATGAATGGGGCATCATTGAAGGACATGGGGGGGCTGCAGCTCAGTGGCGGAGCACCTGCTCTGCAGGCAGAAGGTCCCAGGTTCAATCCCCAGCGTCTCCAGTTGAAATGGTCAAGTAAGAGGTGATGTGAAAGACCTCAGCCTGAGACCCTGGGGAGCTGTTGCCAGTCTGAGTAGCCAATACTGACTTTGATGGACCAAGAGGTCTGATTCAGTAGAAGGCAGCGTCATGCGTTCATGTGACAGCAAAGTGTCAATCAATTCATTTATTTTGCGGGATGTGGATTTTCTGCCTTGGACACCAGAATTGCTTGAAGCATCTCTTCGGGTGCTTTTATGTGTCTGTCTGTTCTCTGGTTCCCTCCTAATTGAAAATGTAACACGAAAGCTATATGCTCACAAACAAGCTATGGTTATCTACAGTAATAAAGAACCATTTGCATATAACCTTTCATTAGTGGAAGTTATTTTACCTTCAGAGTCATCGTCCTGCTGGGAAAATATGGTAATTTGGAAATCTAAACTCCCAGGAGAATTTTGGACAGGAAGCAATGAATCCTTTCCATCAGCTGTGCTTGCATCGCTGATACCATTGGCGCAAATTGATTTAACGATTAGTTTAGGGGATTCGTTCCATCGGACTTGTGATATCTAGCCTTTTCCAGTGCACCGGGAGTTCCAGCCATTTAAACAAACTAATCCAACATCAAATGTGTTTAGTGCACCACCAGGATTTGCCTGGCAAATATTAGTCCTCTGTATTGTAAACAGGTGGGTGTATGCGCAACTGGGGCCATGGCTGTAGCGGAGAACAACCGTATTGCAGCCAGGGGATCCTCGCTCTCGAAATGAAGGCAGGATCTGCTATATCCCTGTGTGTAGATCTTCACCTGTTCAGACTGTGCATAGGGCAGTCATTCCCATGCTATGTACTGTAGTAAATAAATACATGTGTGTATAAGGAAGGCTTCTTTAGCCCAGAGAATCTACTTACAGAGGAGTCTGCTTGTTCAGGCCATATCTCCCTCCTAATCATCTTCCTAATCATGGGGATTCATGAAATTGTTGCATGGTGTGAATAGACCACTGAGAGAGCACTTATAGCCAATGTTCCCTCTAAGCTGAGTTAGTGTGAGCTAGCTCACGGTTTTTTAGCCTCCAGCTCACTTTTTTTTTCTTAGCTCAGGAAGGATGGCTCCAGAGCAAACTAATTTATGCAATAGCCAAATCATTCGCCCACAGCTTTAGTGCCATTAGCTCACAAAGTAGAATTTTTGCTCACAAGACTCCACAGCTCAGAGGGAGCATTGTTTATACAGCTATATGTTGGAAAGACAAAACTGTCCCTAATATACAGCACTGGCACAACGAACTCAAAGAATATTGTATTCTTGATAAAGTTTCTGACGGTTTTACGAACTCAGAAAGTACATTGTATCACCCTGGAATGTCTGAAAAATGGTCTCTTAATGTAGGTGGACAGAATTTGCAGATTGTTCTTCTTTATTATAATTTGTTTCTTCCATTCTAGTTCCCGATGAATTCTGATTTCTGCAGGGGTCATTTCGTAGAAAAAGAGCTAGGGGGACTAATTAGCATAACTCATTAGCATATGCCACACCCCCTGACATCACCGGAAGTGTGTCTTCCCCACAGCCGGCGGCGACCTCCAGCGGGCACCAGCAGGGAGCTCCAGGCCCCGCCCTCCCGCACCTCACCCAGGGGGATGGCGTCCCCCCGCGTCCCCCCCCCAAATGACCCCTGGATTTCTGGCACTTACAGTCAGAAGTTGTTAGGTCATCCGTCCTGTCGTACCTACCGACTAGATGCACTCGACGGTTTTATGTTTGTGCATTTGTTGATACTGAAGTTATTCCCTTCCTAATGTACTAAACGTTGTTTATACAATAGTAAAACTGTAAATTTAAGCTATGCTTATGTACTTTTTACAGCTCTTGATGTTTTGTAATTGTGTTCAGTATATCTCAATAAAGTTTAGAGGGGGGGAGGGGGGCACACTCCTGGCTTAAAATATAAAGGTTGCACAGTTCCACAATCCCATGATTTAGGGATCACAGGCTGTGATTCACAGCAGAGCGATCCCAAGGCTTCCCTGGGTGCCATAGAAAGCCTTCTTTGTGCGCTTCTACAAAGTGATACAGTTCTGCTGTATTAGAGCTTGGGGGGGGGACCCCAGTCTTGTTAAGCCTGAGAGCACCTTTGGAATTCTGCGAGTCCCTTCTGATCTTAAGCAGTTTGGTGTAGTGGTGAAGTGCATGGACTCTAATCTGGGAGAACCGGTTTTGATTCCTCACTCCTCCACTTGCAGCTGCTGGATGACCTTGGGCAAGCCATAGTTCTGTCAGAGCTGTTCTCTCAAGGACAGTTCTGGAAAAAGCTCTCTCAGCCGTGCCTACCTCACAGGGTGTCTGTTGCAGGGTGAGGAAGGGAAAGGAGTTTGTAAGCCGCCCTGAGACTCCAAGTGAAGAGCAGGGTATAAATCCAATCTCTCCTTCTCCTTCTGGGGGGGAAGCCCTGTTTCCATACCACATGAGGTTCCAGGATTACTTTCTTACTTCTCCGGTTGCAAATGGTTCTTGGGCTAGGGGGAAAGAATGTTGGCCAGTGAGAGGGGGCAGTGCCGGGCTGGATGGGTGGATGGCCTGAGACATGAATCTACCTTGTACCAAATAAGACCATTGCTCCATCGAGGTCAGTATCGGCTCCACGGACTGGCAGCAGCTGTCCAGCGTCTCAGGCAGGGGTCTTTCACATCACCTACTATCTGATCCTTTGAAGGAGAGATGGCAGGAATTGAACTCTGGACCATCTGGGCAGCTTCATCCCCCCCCCCCGGTTTCCTACCAGATGGATCTAGTAATACCAAGATAGATTCTCTTATTTGGTATGACCACTGTGATGCTGGTGGATTGCCACGAGATGGGCCAGTGGAAGTGTTTCCGCTTGTATTTATGAAATTCCAGGGCTATTTTTGGGCAGGAACGCACAGGAACGGAGTTCCAGCTGGCTTCAGAGTTGGCCACACCCACTACAGCCAAAACCTCTGCATGCGTGGCTACAGAGGAAAGGCCTGGAGAGCAAACCCCCCCCCGCGACTCCAAGGGGGGGGGCTGGAAGGATCGGGGAGGCATTTAAATGCCTCCCTGTGCCTTCCCCAGCCTGTCCAAGGGCCTGCTTGCCCGGGCTCCTTGCAGCCGCAGAACGCCCAGGCAAGCCAAGGGAAGGCAGGGTGTGTGTGGCCTAATATGCTAATGAATTTCTGCTGTTGGGTGTGGCCTATTATGCTAATGAGTTCCTGCTGTGCTTTTCTACAAAAAAAGCCCTGTGTAATTCAAAGGATGAGGGGGGAACAGAACTGCAGGCTTGGGGTGAGCCAGTGTGCTGTATTGGTTAAGAGTGCCAGACTCTAATCTGGAGAATCAGGTTTGATTCCCCATTCCTCCCCCTGAAGCCTGCTGGGTGACCTTGGGCCAGTCACGGCTCTCTCAGAACTCTCTCAGCCCCACCTACCTCACAAGCTGCCTGTTGTGGGGAGAGGAAGGGAAGGCAGTTGTATGCCACTTCGAGACTCCTTAAGGTAGAGGAAAGTGGGATAAAAAATTCCAACTCTTCTTCATATTCTTCCCCATGAGGCCTGGTGGGTGACCTTTGGACCAGGCATGGTTCTCTCAGAACTCTCTCAGCCCCACCTTCCTCACAAGGTGCCTGTTGTGAGGAGAGTAAGGGAAGGAGATTGTAAGCTGCTTTGAGACTCTTAGGGTAGAGAAAAGCGGGGTATAAAACCCAATTCTCCTTGTTATTCTTATTTTTAAACAGAGGCATCACAAAATGCCGTGGATGACGACCATCTCCTTAGGTTTCATCTGCATTTCCAGGGGAATCAGTGCAGAGATCCTGGCCCAGAATATCTCTTTCTCCCCCCCCCCCACCTTAAAGAAGCAGTTGCAACTTAGAAAGATCAATCATATTAAATCTGACATGTTGCAGAGACCATCAGTTTGAGGCTCACAAGCTTAAAATGTAGTTATTCGGTCACATGTCGAACCCGGTTTCACACAGTCCCTTTAAAAATGGCACATGGATACCGCTCACAAGTGTCTGTATGTGGTGGTGGATAGTACCATCAAGTCGCAGCTGACTTATGGTGGTCCCATAGGGCTTTCAAAGCAAGAGATGTTCGGAGTTGGTTTGCCGCGGCCTGCCTGTGTGTCATGTACATACACGGAAATCTGATAGGACAACAAATATTTTGCTTGCTTGGAGCATGATTTGGTTTTGTGTCAGCGAGCCAACATTGTTTTGCGTTTTTCCTCTGCGGATCAGGTTTTGCTTCTTGCAGGGTGGTAATTCGATGAAGAACTGAAAAGATCCAATTCACTGGGATGTATTGCAGTTCAGCATAACTTGAAAACAACGGGTTTACTCCCAGAGCAAGGGGGGCGAAAGAGCGCTTTGATCTTATTTCAACGATAAGCATAATTTATTTCACGCAGAGTCGGCAGCGGTGCAGTTTCGGTGCTCGTTTCAATGTGTCGGGTGGGGGAGGAAAGGAAAAAATATAATTTGTGTGTCTCAGATGAACCTTTGCATTGGGCACCTTGTGGTCTGAGGCTTGGGGCTCAAGGATTTGCCTCTTCTTTGTGTTACATTGACCAAGTTTCCAGTCCTCTAGGTCAGTGGTGGTGAACCTATGGCACGGGTGCCAGAGGTGGCACTCAGAGCCCTCTCTGTGGGCATGCATGCCATTGCCCCAGCCAGGCCCAGGCCGTCATTAAAGTGTCGAATTTTCTGCCAAATAATTTTAAGTAAGCGAAAGCATTTGGGATTGCTTTCCTTACTTTGTTTGGTTCATCTTAAGTTAATGTGTGAGTTGTTTTTTCTAAAGTAAAACCTTAGTATTCAGGTTAAATTGCCGTGTTGGCACTTTGCAATCAATAAGTGGGTTTTGGGTCGCAGTTTGGGCACTCGGTCTCTAAAAGGTTCGCCATCACTGCTCTAGGTGAACGGGAGTTGCAGGGAAATGTGACAGGCAGTATCTGTGGGCCAGACTAGACAAGTGTTCCCTCTAAGCTGAGTTAGTGTGAGCTAGCTCGCATGTTTTTAGCCTCCAGCTCAAACGTTTTTGCCTTAGCTCAGGAAGGATGGCTCCAGAGCAAACTAATTTGTGCAGTAGCCAAATCACTCACTCACAACTTGAATGCCAGTAGCTCACAAAGTAGAATTTTTGCTCCCAAGACTCCACAGCTTAGAGGGAACATTGAATTCATGGTGCTGCCATTTTTAAGTGGGTTTAAAATACTTCGGGGGGGGGCAGAGTGTGGTGGGCTGTGACACTCTTGGTCTCCCTCCCCCCGCACATACCTTTTCAAGTGCTGGAATGGCTGACCCCCTCCCCCACCGCTGTTTCGGTACTTGAAAAGGTGTGTGTGTGGAGACACAACAGTGCCTCAGATCAGGGGTCGTTTCGTAGAAAAAGAGCTAGGGGGACTCATTAGCATAACTCATTAGCATATGCCACACCACCTGACATCACCGGAAGTGTGTCCTCCCCACAGCCGGCGGCGACCTCCAGCGGGCACCAGCAGGGAGCTCCAGG
>NW_015159794.1:51345-67354 GCF_001447785.1 Gekko japonicus
AACCCTCTTGTCCCCCCCCCCCCGCACATACCTTTTCAAGTGCTGGAATGGCTGACCCCCTCCCCCACCACTGTTTCGGTACTACTTGAAAAGGTGTGTCTGTGGAGACACAACAGTGCCTCAGATCACTGTGCAATAGAAGGCCTGATCAGGACTGGGCCCTCAAAGCATTCTTAAATCACTTTATGGCAGTGGCGCCCCCTTGGCAGACATAAGGAAGCTTTTACGTCTATTTTGGCCATGTGAAAAGCTCACGGAAGTTATGGGGGGGACGGGACAGATAACAATTCTTGGCGTAAGAACTTGCTTCCTGTTTTTTGTCTGCGGTAGGCATGGTTTAACAAGGTTGACGATGCCATCAATACCTGTGGAGAAGCAAAACCCCAAAACCCCAGTCAAGTCCCCGCCCCAAGGAGGTTACAGTGAATTGGATTGTGGTGGTACTGATAAGGAAGAGAGTGCCTTGCTGAAAAGGACACAGTCCTTCCAAGGTGTCTTCTCCACCCATGGGGGGGAGGGGAAGGACTCCTGTATTTCTCTACTTAGCCTTGCGGGTAGAAAACAATTTTGGGAGATGGATTTGATCCCCAATTGGCCTGCAGAAGAGAGGCTCTGGCAGCCGCCTCCCACAACACTGTAACCGAATCAGTGCTTCAGCGACAAAGCCTGGAGACAGATAGTGTGTTTCTGGCGTGTGGTTTGACCCTGGCAGCAAAACAGAAGGGGCAGCCCCGGAGAAAAAAGTGCTAGCACTTAACTAGCGTTGGCATGCTGGTCGATACGTAGGTCAGATATTATTGATCAGTCACCTATTCTTGGACCGCAGTGGAATATTCCCCGACGCCGAGAATGTCGCAGCTTCTCTCTTTTAATTTCTAGTGTCCTTTTTTCTGCGAGGGCTGCCTCTCCCCGTGCCCGTGCAGCATACCTGCGGGCATTCCTAGACGCACCGTCAAACTTCTCCTTTGGCAAATCCTGCGGCAAACCAGCGTGGTGCAGCGTGGAGGGAGCGGGACTAAAGTTTGGGAGGCCAAGATTCACATCCCCCCTCTGACGTGCAAGTGTGCTGAGTGTGCCCATGGGCCAGTCCCACACTCTCTGCCTAGCCTACCTCACAGGGTTGATGTGAGGATAAGAAGGAGGCGAGGACCACAATGTCAGCCACTCTGAGTACCCGTTGGAGACAAAAGTGAGGCAAAACTGAAGTAAAAGAAAAGATAAGCACGTAAGGCAAGCCCTGTCGGATCAGACCCGTGGGCCATCTAGTCCCAACATCCAGGCTCACAAAGTAGCCATCGGGTTGCCCTGAAGGGCCTACGTATTCCTGTGCGCCAGCCCCAGTCTTCCCAGAAAAGGTCTATTATTATTAAAGTTTCCAGTCTCCAGGTGGTAGCTGGAGGTCTCCCAGAATTATAACCGGTCTCCGAGCCACAAGCGACAGGAATCAGTTCCCCTGGAGAAAATGGCTGCTTTGAAAGGTGGGCTCTGTGGCTTTAGACCCCACTGAAGTCCCTCTCCTCCCCCACACTCCGTCCTCCCCAAGCTCCACCCCCCCCAGATCTCCAGGAATTTCCCAAGCCAGAGGTGGCAACCCTAAGTACTGTCCAAGGTGCTTCCTGCTGTGCTCTGGACTAGGGCTTTTTCAGTGGTTGCCCCATGCCTCTGGAACAGTCTCCTGAAAGAGGTGGGGGGTCTCCTGCCCTCCTGGTTTGCTTGGTTATGCTGTTAAGACAAAGTTATTCGGTAAACATTTGGGGCCAGCCTGGGCAAAAGGAGACTATCATGCTGGCACTCCTATCAAGGTACTTTTAGGTTACTTTGTAATGTTTATTGTTTTGTCAAATTGATTTTACATTGTAGTTCCCTGCAATTGGATCCTGGGATGCCTGGGAGAAAAGCAGGTATATAAATATTGTAAATGAGAAATAATAAGACACAGGGCACAGGGGCCAAGGCTTTTTCCTTGGCATTGCCTCCTCGCACTGTTGTCCAGAGGTTCGCTGCCTCTGGATATGGAGGTTCCCTTTCCTTACCGTGGCTAACAGCCATTGATGGATCATGAATCTGCCTTAACCCCGTTGTAAGCCATCTGTGCTCGTGGGCATCGCTGTGTCCACTGGCAGTTAATTCCACCGTTTAATTACGTGTTGAGCAAAGAAATATTTCCTTTGGTCTGTCCTGAATCTGTTACCCGTTCACTTCAGCGGGTGCCCGCGAGTGCTAGCATTATGGGACTCTTAACTGCAGTTGTCTCCGGACAGGGAGAATTGGCCAGCTGCCAGTTTGGCACAACAGCCTTTTAAAAAAAGGCCTTTCCTTTTTTTTATTAGTTGTGCTTCCCTTTTGCTTTGTTTTTATTTCATGTCTTCTGAAACTATAGCTGGAGGCCAGCCCTTGTCTTTCATGATCAAAGCCACAGAGAGGGGACTGTGAAATGTATTGCTGGCGCCGAGAGGAAGCCTTACCTACCGTTGTCAGTTGTTTAGCTCGTTACAGTTTTCATGAAAACTGATCTCATCGTTGCATGATAACAGTTAGTTTATTTAGTTTTGTAATAAGCATGTTGAACCTGCCAATGACAAATCTCCCCCCCCCCAGCTTTAATAAAGTTCATGCTTTGGACCAGAGGTGTCAAACTCATTTGTTGCGAGGGCCGGATCTGACATAAATGTCACGTTGTCGGGCTGGGCCATGTCTGCCATACAGCGTGATGCCAGGTACTGGAGATAGAAACTGTATAAAGGACAGCAGCTGGTAAGCTCCGAGCTGGTGTATCCTCACTGCAAGGACCCGTGTGCTGGGAGGGGGGGTGCAGAGGGAAACCGACATAGGCAGACTGGAGAGGCAGCGGTGCAGCCAGCGTGGGCAGATGCTCCCACAATGCTTGACTGCCTCAGACGAGGCTGTTCTGCCATGCTGAAGCCACAATGGAGTGGCTCCGCCCACTCCCCTCAGCACTCGCTTCCTTGCATCAGTTGCTTGCGGGCCACGTAAGAGCCCTGGATGGGCTGGTTCTGGCCCCCGGGCCTTACGTTTGACACCCCTGCTTTAGACCAATGGTCCTCAACTTTTTTTTTTTTAGTGAGTGTTTTCCGGGTGTGTGTATGACTGGAAATCATGGTTGACTTCTGGCGACCCCTAGTGGGGCTTGGACGTTTCAGAGAGGTGGCTTACTATTGCCCGCCTCTGCATCCCAGCCTTGGTATTCCTTGGAGGTCTCCCGAGTACTCGCTAGGGTCGGCCCTGCTTAGCTTCCGAGATCTGACGAGATCGGGCTTACCTGGGCTATCCGGGTCAGGGACAGTCCCCAACCTTTTTGAGTCTGTGAGGGCCTTTGGAATTCTGACACAGGTTTGTGGGCGCAAACTCAAAATGGCTACAGACGGAGGTGGAGCCACCTACAGCATAGGTCCCACAGGAGGCGGAGCTGACTTTTAAAATAAATATGGTATTTAATCCCCCCCCCCCCAATATACACACAGCCTACCTTCAGTCGCTCACTGCCAGGGCTATTTTTGGGCAGGAACGCACAGGAACGGAGTTCCGGCTGGCTCCTGAGTTGGCCATGCCCAGCAGGAACTCATTAACATAATAGGCCACACCCAACAGCAGGAACTCAATTCAATTCAATTTATTACAGGTCTAAATGACCGAAGTCTTGACCAAGGAACTCATTAGGATTGGCTAATTAGGAATGTGTGGCCTAACATGCAAAGGAATTCCTGCTACAAAAAAAGCCCTGGGTTTTGACAACAAACAAGGTAAACAGAATAAGAAGCAAAAGGTGGGTGTGGCTAGATGAACACACTTCTGGTAACACGGGGGTGTGGCCTCATAGGCTAATGAGCTGTGCTGTCAGGGGTGTGGCCTAATATGCTAATATGTTTCTGCTGTTGGGTGTGGCCAATTATGCTAACGAGTTCCTGCGGGGCTTTTTCTACAAAAAAAGCCCTGCTGAAGACCATTGTTCTTAAAAATCTGCGCAGCCAATCAGAGGCAGTTCTGAGCAGAAGCTCCACCCACTTTCTGATACATGGGGCGCATGCCACTTTGGGAGACGGTGCTCAGAAGAGCCACAGGTGGCGTGTCAAAGAGCCACAGGTGCCTCGCCAGTCGCGATCGCTGATCTAGACTCAACTGCGATGCCATCTTAAAATGCATCCTACGTAATTGAGCAAGGGCTTGTTTATGATGGGCTGCAGCCCAAGTGCCCTGTTGACGTGATGTTCCTCTCTCACAGAAGGTCACAGGAGCTACATTGGCGGATTGAGTCTGGGCTCATGAGAATGCCAAGCAGGTCCCCGGCCACGTCTCCACCCCCGAGCTACAGCTCTTCTACATTTGCTAATAAGTTCAACATGCCTGTCAAATGTAATTTCCAGCCGTCGTGCTTGTGCAGATTATACACAAATTGCATCAGTCAGGCTATGCGAATGAGGAATGACCTCCCTAGGTGGTTTTTGCCACGACGGGGCAGCGTTCTGGGCCAGCATTCCAAACCAGCGTCTTGGGTCAAAAGGCTTGTGTATGCATCTGTATGGCTTGGAGCTGAGATCTCTGAAGGATCAACACCAGTGTCAGGAGGCAACATCAAGGGAAGGTCTCGGCCTCTCTGCCCTGTTGTTGGACCTCCAGAGGAACTGGTTGGCTACTGTGTAAGACAGGGTGCTGGACTAGATGGACCACTGGTCTGATCCAGGAGGGCTCTTCTTATCACCAGCTTCTGGAAGAACTTGACCCATCATTGTCAGAGCCCTTTCTCGGGGTGTTCCCACCTTCTTAAGTTCAGTGGTTGGCGCTCAGAGAGCAGGCCTTTTCAGTAGTGGCCCCTTCATCATGGAATACATCTATGCTGGCATGGCACCATTGTTCGTTGAAGGGGCCTGGTGAAAACTATTCTTTTCTCTCGAGCTTTTTACAGTGAGGTGGGTTTAGGTTGTGCCATGGTTTTGCCCGTGTTGGTCACCTTGAGAACTGAAAAGATGGGAGAAAAAGATATTTAATAAATAAACCATTCTGTGCTTCTCACCCAAGGAACTGCAGTTTCCTTGCTTTTGCCTCTTCTGTCCAGATTCCAAAATACCCAAGACTCTTGTTGGAGTTGGTTATTTGTTGAAGTATACCGGACAAACCATTAATTTTTTCAGTTCTGGGACTCACTTTGATACTAGGCTGACCCTTTTGCACGCTCTCCGCTTTAATGTTTTTAATTAATTGCGTTGCTTAATGCTTTCACCCTTAATTCTTACTCATTTCTGATTATGTACCGGTTTGCGGAGAACAAGCGCATACAACCATTGATCTGTTTCGTCTAGTATTCCATTGCCAGCATCAATCGCTACCTGCGCCTTCTAATAAACCAGCACCTTAATTAGCTAAAACCTCCGCAGAGAACTTTGAAGATGCAAAGCGACGTGAATGGCTAATTGTTTTGTTTTCGTTCTTGTAACAAAACATTTTGGGATCCTTCTCGCTTTCTTTTGACGTGAGTTGGTGGGAAAGAAATCATCGGTAGACGTCACGATGCAGGGTTGGGCCAGAAGATGGACGATGGCCCCCCCAAAAGATAGAAATTTGGAAAGAGGCAATCGGAAGAACTGAAGAGTTGGAACATCTTTCCTGTGAGGAAAGGCTAAAGAGTTGTGTTTTAATTTGGTGTAGTGATTAGGAGCGTGGACTCTAACCTGGGAGAACCGGTTTTGATTCCCCACTCCTCCACATGCAGCTGCTGGTGTGACCTTGGGTCACTCACAAGTTCTTTCAAAGCTGTTCTCTCACCAGCAGTTCTCGAAGGAGCTCTTTCAGCCCCGCCTAACTCACTGGGTGTCTGTTGTGGGGAGGGAAAGGGAATGGAGTTTGTAAGCCGCTATGAAACTTGGTAGTGAAGGGTGGGGTATAAATCTTGTTCTAATTGAGGGGGAAAGTGACATATTCGAGTTTTATACGAATATGTGCACTGTAAAGATTCTCTCCTATGATTGACTGCCTCCGCAGTACTAGACCAGTGAAGCTGATGGGCAATATATTTGGGACAGGCCAATGTCGAAAGTATTTGTTCACGCAGTGACTAATTAACTTGTGCATATAATGACAGTCGCCAATTTAGTTGGCTTTAGAAAGGGACTAGACAAATTCATGAAGGAGAAGTCGATCAGTGCCTGTTAGTCACAAATACTGATGGTTGACTGCCTCCGCAGTACTAGAACTGTGAAGCTGATGGGCAGTATATTTGGGACAGGCCAATGTCGAAAGCACTTGTTCACAAAGTGACTAATTAACGTGCATATAATGACGGTCGCCAATTTAGTTGGCCTTAGAAAGGGATTAGACAAATTCATGAAGGAGAAGTCCATCAGTGCCTGTTAGTCACAAATACTGATGTTTATCAGTTGTATACCTCTCAATATCAGTTGCCCAACAGCAACTATGGGAGAGTTTGGTGCCTGTGTCTGCTTGTGGCTCTTGGTGGTGGTGGTGGGGGGCATCATGGCTAATCGCTATCCGTGAATCTTTCCTCCGTAAATTTATCTCATTTTTGAGATTCAGAGTCTTTCTCGGGGTGTTTTTACCGTCTGAAGTTCAGTGCTTGGAGAACAGGACTTTTCCGGGGTGGCCCCTTTGTCATTGAATACATCAGTGCTTGCATGGCACCATTGTTCATTGAAGGGGCCTTTGTGGCCCCCACTGCCTCCTGTGGCAGCAAGTTCCACATGCATTGCGTTTCTTGAAATCCACTGCCGGTGACATTCACTGGCTGAAGTTAAAAGAAATAATAATGTACCTTTCTTTTCCTTGATTAGCTTAATGTTTGAGGGGAAGAGATTAAATAGTCTAAACCTTTTGGCCTCAGGGATCAATACGGAGCTTGTCTTCTTGCACGCACATATGTGCTTAGCTTGTGCATCCACGCGCAGTGTGATATTCATCAGCGCTTCTTTGGATCGTAGCTTATTAAAATTCTCCGCTCCTCATTTCCGTGTTGACAGTGAAGGTGGGAGATGAGAACTTCCGATAACCGTCGCAGCATCTTGCAAATTCCGGGCATTTGTAACCTGACAACTGATGTGTGTTTTGGAGCCAGCCTACAATTACCTGCTGTATGAGAGGGCCTGATGAATGGGCTGCTATGAAGTTGATCCTTCCCAGTACCTGAAGAAATTTCTCTGCAGTGTCAGGGGGTGGATTCTGGGGTGTGTGTGTCTTGCTTTTAAATGGCGCCAGAGTGGAAATTGAGCACAATGATATCTCGGAGGCGGATGAAGAAATCACTCCCGTTCAGGAACATCAAAGCGGGTCCTGCCTGTTATCGACGTGATTTATCTTAAACGTTTTAAATGGCTGGGGCCGGAGGAAGAGAGTTTTCTCTCGGGTCAGCCTGCTCCCCTGGATTAGGATCTGCATCCATGGACCTGTTTGTGCTCTCCCCACTGTGTGAAGAAAGGCAGATTGGTGCCCAAAGACGGGGTCTTTTCCGTAGTGGCACCTCAGCTGCAGAGAAGACCTCCCCCCGTCGCCTGCTTGGCTTTATGTACCAGGTGAAAATGTTGGTTATTTACTCAGGCGTTTGATGTATTTTTTTTGGGGGGGGGTAACTTTTGATTGCTTGATTTCAGTTTCACACTGCGCTTGTGGAGATCGTTTTAGTTGCCTCGTAACTGTTTGCTAAAAGTGCTGTATTTACGCTATCTGCATGCTGAGGCTATGTTTTCACACTTATTCTGCCGCTCTTCAGATCCCTCTTTCATCAGCCTGATGAGGTGTGCTTGTGTGGCTGTTTTGTTGCTGCGCTGGCCGTTTTAATGACACCATCGGCAATGTTCCCTCTAAGCTGTGGAGTCTTGTGAGCAAAAATTCTACTTTGTGAGCGACTGGCGGGCTGTTGCTACGCTAGCCGTTTTAATGACATCATCGTCAGTATTGCTTACCATCTATGGGGATATTCTTTATAAGCTAGTTTGGGCCCTTTCTTTCTCAGTAGCGCCGTAGTCGAGCACCGACTTCTCCGAAATGGACATCTCATTTTGGGTGAAGAGTTTTGGACCTCCAGAGCGCCTTACACGCTCCCTTAGCACTGCTGGCTTTGCGGCAACCTAGTGAGGTTGGCCACTTCTTCTTGGCTGTGCACATTGCAGGCTGTGGCTGAGAAAGCCCAAGCCCTTGGCTGGCATCCACACATCACTGGATATGGCCCAGGCTAGCCCGATCTCGTCAGATCTCAAAAGCTAAGCAGGGTCAGCCCTGGTTAGTGTTTGAATGGGAGACCTCCAAGGGACTCCGAGGTTCTGTGCAAGGAAAGGCAATGGCAAACCGCCTCTGTTGGTCTCATGCCTTGAAAAGCCCCGTGGGGGGTGGGTGCCATAAGTCGGCTGCAGCTTGATGGTACAGGAAAGTTTGCTTAAGAGGGAGGTGGTAATTGCTGTTGATCCCCTCCTGTCACTGAATCCCTCCCCCAGAAACTCTTTTTTTTTTGCCGTCAAGTTACAGCCGAGGTAAGAGACACTGTAGGGTTTACAAGGCAAGAGAGGTTCAGCGGTGGTTTGCCCTTGCCTGCCTCTGCGTAGCAGCCCTGGTGTTCCTTGGAGGTCTCCCATCCAAATGCTAGCAAGGGCCGACCCTGCTTCGCTTCCCAGATCTGATGAGATTGGGCTGGCCTGGGCTATACCCCCTCTGCCCCAAAAAACTGAGTTCCTGTGGGTCACTCAGGAACAGCATAGGGGGCAAAGTGTGTGTGTGGGGGTGTCCACAGTAGTAGTAGGAACTGGCAGAGATCGCCTGCTCCTTAACCGACTATGTTCAAAGTAACACTAGCAATTTAAGATTAACATTTATATAAGCTGTTGTTATGATCTCCTATTCTTGGGGTTTTGGTTATTGGTGGTTTTCTTTCCTTTCTCCTTAGATGTAGTTTCCCCTTCCTAATTTTTCGTTGTAGTTTGTAGTCTATTAAAAATGCAATAAAAAAATCCCCCCCCGGGGGGGGCTAAAAAAAAGAGAGAGATCACCTGCTCCTCTTAAAGTCCCATTAAGTCAGAATATGCAGTCATTGTTGCAAACGGGATTGCCCTGCCTTCAAAGGATAATCCGCTTGCCCATAATTGCTATAGAGTGGCACCCAACAAAGTATGAATGCAGCTGACAAGTGGCTTGTTGACGGCACGTGACCTGAGCAATGCACCCCAGTCCCCCCTGACCTTTCAAGAGACCCTTGGGTGCATCTCTTGGATCAGGCACTTGGGACCCATTTCTTGTGGATTTCTTCCCACCATTGGGTCGCACTCTCCTCCGGGCTAAAATTGCCATATTGGACATGCCCCTGAATTCTGCCCAATCTCTATCATCCTTGGCATTTCAGCATTGGGCAACTGGCTTTGTGCCCAGAGAATGGCAGAGAAACTGCTTTGACGGTTCCAAGATTTGGAAACTTGGCAGCTCCATCTGAGCAGCTTGACTCTAAGAGTCAAGGAGTGTTTTCTTGCCGTGAAGTCGCTCGCGTATGCGCCGTGCTTGAAGTATGGGTGAGAGTATGGATGCGGGCAGCAGCAAAGGAAGTTGATATTGGTGGGGGCAGGTTGTTTTGGGGGACAGCTTTGCCTCTGTTAGACGTCAGAGGGGCCCAGAAATCAGCCAATCCCCATGATAAAAACGATAAAGCAGCATAGCCATGGCCTGGGAGTGTAGAGCACAGGGTCAGCTCAGGGGAGACTATTTCGACATTACTAGCGACAGCCAAATTGACGATAGCTGCAGGATGGAAATCACCAACCCCACCTTCTTTGGCAGGGTGGCATGATAAGCTATGGCAACAGTTTGTTATGGCTAAAATCGCGGATTCTGTACAAAGATCACAACAGACAAGCACGGCTCCGTGTATGAGATATATTAGAACATGGTCACCGATACTGAATTATATGTCAAGGGGAGGTATACTCCCAAGTAACACTGCACACCATGAATGGTTACACCTGTGAGATATACTAAACAATCGGATATACGAATAGGTTCACACTCTGCACTCATACTCAAAACAACTATTACTACGACTATAAATACTAACTTACGGAGGGGAACATAGTGTCATTTGATAACCATAGGTAGTACTGTACCGAGTAATGTTAAACGAAATATATATTATGTGTATATATACTGTTCTTAATATGCCAATAAAAATATTTTTTAAAAAAATAATAACAAAAGGGGAAAGGGCTGTGGCTCAGTGGAAGAGCCTCTGCTTTGCATGCAGAAGGTCTCAGGTTCAGTCTCCAGCATCTCCAGTTAAAAGGACCAGGCAGTAGGTGATGTGAAAGACCTCAATCCGAGACCCTGGAGAGCTGCTGCCAGTCTGAGTAGCTAGTACTGACCTTGGTGGACCAAGGATCTGATTCAGCATAAGGCAGCTTCATGTGTCGAGAGCCAGTTTGGTGTAGGGGTTAGGAGTGTGGACTCTAATCTGGGAGGACCAGGTTTGATGCCCCACTCCTCCGGGAAGGAAAAGGAGATTGTAAGCCGCTCTGAGACTCCTTCGGGTAGTGAAGGGCGGGGTATAAATCATATATCCCCTCCTCCTCCTCCATTCTGAAAGGAACTTGCATGTAGGTGTGCCTTTCGTAATCTCAAGCTACTAGTCCTGAAGGAAGAGAGGTAAGAGAAAGGGAGAGGAAGAGGAACGGAGAGGCCTGAGGAGACCTGGGTTCATGCCCACTGAACTGTGCAACTCCCTGAGCAACCTTGTCCTGTTCTGCAGGATCGTTGTGAGGATCACGCAGAAGAGGGGAGAGCTGTTTAGGCCGCCCGAAGTTCCTTGAGAAAGGGAAGGGCAGGATAAAAATCCGAGGGTTTTAAAGAGCGCCCGGAATACCTTCCGGACTTCTCAGTAACACATCTCTTTGAGCGAGGCTCCTGGAGCAGAAAGCGTCGCGAGGGAAGCCGGCGATTTGAAAGCCGGTGTGTGGAAACAGAAGTCCGACCCCCTTGACCCCTTTTCCCTCCTCCAGCGTATTGGAAGCGTTGTCGCAGTTGAAACCCCTTCGGATGTCTCTGAAAGGCGCATTCCAAAGCCCATTGTTTGGAGGGAGCTGTGGAGGCAGGTGAAATTGGAAGCGGGGTGGTGGAATGCGGGACTTCCCCTCCCTCCCCATCTTTGTGATAAGAAAGCTTTGCCCCCCCCCCACACCAATGGTTGCGCAGCTGTGCCAGAACCACAATAGGGGAGCATCGAGACAGTGTAATAACATACTGCAATTTGTGTGCGTGGCTTTTTAAAAAGAAAACTGCTAAGTGCTTTCCCTTACATAAGGTCATTGGCGGTTGGGAAAATCTCATAATAGAGAGCCGAGTGAGAATTTAATTAGCTCCACAGCAAGGTGAAGGAAAGCAGTGGCAGATGCCACGGGTGCCAGCTGCTTTACTGCTCGCCCTCTACCTATAGGTACGGCCTGGTAATTTCCAATTTTGTTTCTGTCTCGGTCTTGACTCTGATTGGCCCTTCTTGGCAACTAACCCCACCCCTACCCTCTCTCTTTCTATATGTAATGGTTGAGGAAATTCCATTTCACTGTATCTGATGAAGTGTGCTTGCACCGTATCTGATGAAGTGTGCTTGCACGTGAAAGCTTATATCCAGAATTAAACTTTGTTGGTCTTAAAGGTGCCACTGGACTCAAAACTTTGCTCTGCTGCTTCAGACCAACACCTGGCTCTGCTTCATACTCTGTTACTGCTGTGCACTGGTTCCAATTTGTCCACATTCTTCTTAAAGAGCAACACCCAAAACTGAAGGGATTACTTCAGATGAAGAAGAAGAAAAGAAGAAGTGATTGGATTTATACCCCGCTCTTCACTACCTGAAGGAGTCTCTGAGCGGCTTACAAACTCCTTTCCCTTCCCCTCCGCATAACAGACACCCTGTGAGGTAGGTGGGACTGAGAGAGCTCTTTTGAGAACAGCCCTTGACAGAACAGCTCTGAAAGAACTTGTGACTGACCCAAGGTCACACCAGCAGCTGGATGTGGAGGAGTGGGGAATCAAACCCGGTTCTCCCAGATTAGAGTCCACTCTCCTAAGCACTACACTTGGCTCTCAGATTCAGTCTGACCGACACAGAACATAGTAGTCCTGTTAGTTCTTGTCGCTTGGGTATTCTATTTCTGTTAATGCAGGCTAAATACCGCATTTTTCCAACAACCGCGTCACACGAAGACTGTGATCATCTGCGATCCCGAGGGGACCTTTCTGCGTGTCCGAATGCCGAGCCAGATCTGTCTCCTTTCTCTCCTCCCCTCTTGCAATCCTGTACCAATCTACTTGGTCGTTTCAGCTCTTCCTGCTACCATAACTCTTCAGACCAATATAGCGAAGCACGAGGTAGCTTTCCTTTGTGCCCGTTTTGGAGAGTTATGCGTGAATCAAAAAGCGGCCTACCCTTTTTATAGCAAGGGATAATTAGCCGGCCCAGTGACGTATCGGCTTGTCTCTCCCGAAGCGCCGATTGTAATTCAGCGAGCTGAGAACCAAGATTAAACACTTTGCCGTTCTCTTCCTGGCCATCTCCGCTGCCACCTTGTTTGACTGCGTGTTTTGAAATCTCTGCAGTTCCTTTCTGTGTGTGTATGAGGTTCAGGAGGTGAGGCTGTTAATTGGCTCGGCGAGAAAATGAAATGAAAGGTGGGACCTTCCGGAGGTGTGCTGGAGTTCTCGGAGCCGCTCTTGCTTCTTTGTTCTTTGCTGCACTCCAAAATGGTGCCAGGTCCAAGAGGTGGAGAGCCGTCGGCCCCATGCCGGGAGTACCAATCCTCACTTAAGAGAGCGGGCTGTTTCCACCGGCCATGGGGGAAAGCAGGTGTTGATCTGCAGCCCACCGCAGTAGGTCTTGCATAGGTGGTGGGCCCTTCTGGGGCCTCGGTGACCACCCGTTCTTGCTGTCCCTTGTGGCCGTCCCTGCATTCTGTGGCGTTTCAGTAGTGTGAACGCTGAGGCAGAATGTTGGGACTGGTAACTGGCTAGAGTGACTGTATTGTCGAAGGGTCCCTCCCTGTAATAGTCTTCCACGTGTTCTTTCTTGCTACCTTCTCCTAGTCCTGGGATCATTATGACACTGCTGGAAGGAGGAAGGAACAGGCAGTGCCACTTACTTCCTCACCTGGGGCAGCTGCTACTCATCCTAGGTGACTAAGTCTTGAGTCCTATACCCTGCGGGTTTAAGAAGGTCCTGGGAACTTCAGAATACCCGTATGCCCTGCTGTACTACAGGATTTTTCAGCTGTGGCCTTTAAGTGCACTTTGCGGAAGCAAGTCGACGAGATAGATATAAATGCATTAAAAATGTGAGTTTTAAAGATACAGTGGTTTTTCTACTGTTCTTACTCATCTGGGGTCCTGAAAGGCAGGTGTATAATCATAGCATCCCAGAGTTGGAAGGGGCTATGTAGGCCATCTAATCCAACCCCCTGATCAATGTGGGATCAGCCTAGAGCATCCCTGACAAGTGTTTGTCCAGCCACTTCTTGAAGACTGCCAGTGGGGAAAAATTGCTTCCTGACCCCAAAGTGGTGAATTTCCTTGGGCATGTAAGAAAGGGCCACAAGAACTAAGCACTGAGGCAACCCTTCCTGCCCTCCCTTCTCGTGATCTGCCTAAATTCACAGAATCCGCATTGGTGCCAGATGGCCACCTAGCCTCTGTTTGAAAACCTCCAAAGGAGAGCCCACCACCTCCCGAGGAAGCCTGTTCCACCGAGGAACCGCTGCTAGCTCACACTAACTCGGCTTAGAAGGAATACTGCTCCCTAGGCAGCTGATACCACTGTTGCACAACTCTGACTGTAAAAAAGTTTTTCCTGTCCTTAATTTAAACCTATTATTGTGAGTCCTCTTCTCTGCTTCCAACGGGAACAGCTCCCTGTCCCCCGAGTGACAGTCCTTCAAATACTTAAAGAGAGGAATCATGTCTCCCCTCAGCCTCCTCAGCTCCAGTCTGAACATTCCCAAATCCTTCAGCCTTGCTCAGCTCTTGCAGGCTGAGGATCAGGACTTCTTTTATATGGTCGAGCCATCTCACGTTGGGTCTTCCTCTTTTCCTGCCGCCTTCAACTTTCCCTAGCTCGATCGTCCTCTCCAGCAAGTCTTGTCTTCTCATAATGTAGAATCACAGAATCATAGCGTTGGAAGGGACCTCCAGGGTCGTCTCGTCCAACCGCCTGCACAATGCAGGACATTCACAAATACCTCTCCCGCACACACACCTGCAGTGACTGCTGCTCCACACCCAGAAGATGGTGGAAAAAACCCTCCAGTATCTCCAGGCAAACTGGCCTGGGGGAAAATTGCTTCCTGACTCCAAAGTGGTGATCAGCATTTCCTTGGGCATGTAAGAAAGGGCCACAAGAACTAAGCACTGAGGCAACCCTTCCTGCCCTCCCTTCTCGTGATCTCCCTAAATTCACAGAATCCGCATTGGTGTCAGATGGCCACCTAGCCTCTGTTTGAAAGCCTCCAAAGAAGGAGAGCCCACTACCTCCCGAGGAAGCCTGTTTCAGGAAGTTCTTCCTAAAGTTCAGCTGAAAACTCTTCGTACCAAAGTACGATAGCCTCAGTTTATAAACCCTGCTTTTCAGGAGTAGCCATTGGTTGCTTTTCTTTTAACAGATACCTTGAGATACAACCAGAAAGCCGAGCAGGGACAAGGTGACTGTGTTGTTGTTTGATTTGTAGCATTCTTCTCTTTTGCCCTGGATCTTCCAAACTGTTTGCTGTTGAGCACAGAGGTGTCCCTGATTGTTATCGGCTGTTCCCACAGCAAAACAGGCCCAGTACTCTGTACCCTCTCTGGCTTCCCTCCAGCCTCTCCTCTTGCAAAGGTTTGTCCCGCTGTGTGTGAGTGTGTTGATCCCATGCAACAGTTTCCAGACTTTTTGGCTTGAGGCCTGTAGATGCAGCTACAATAAACATAACAGCAGTTTTAATTGGACATTAAAGAAGCGTTAACTGCCTTTTAGGGTCAGGGGGAAACCTCTATTGGGAATGTGATAGGTTGATGCTCTGTTTTGTTTGCTGTTGGGGGGGGGGGCTGAGAAGTATGATATTCTTGTGCATCCTGAAACTTCTTTTGTGCTTGGGGGGCAGGTGAGGGGAACTTCCTTCCACAAAGGCTCCCAGACTCTTGGCTTTCCAAAAACTATGCAAAACTGATTGTTGGTCTTGTTATGTCTTTATCTGTATTATTACATTCCATGTAAAGCTTAAGACCTGGACGAGGATTGTAAGCTGGAACAATCCTATTGGCTAATGTATGAATGTACCCAATCAGAGTGCAGAGAAATGCTCGAAAGGGAACTGCTCTGATTGGATGTTATCTTTGTAATGCCATTGGTCTTTAACTGTTCTAGGGCGTGGCTACACCAGCCCGGAATAGTGTAAAAGGAGCCCTGCTCCACTGTTTGTTGTTGTGTGTTCTTCATGATTCCTGTTCGAAACCAATAAAGCTGATTAATTGTTACTTGCGAGACAGCATTAAGTCAATACTTAGCAGGTCTGAAGCAAAAAGGTTGAAGTCCAGTGGCACCTTTAAGACCAACAAAGTGTAATTCTGGGTAGAAGCTTCCCTGCGCTTGCACAGTAGTAGTAGGCTACCCTGATCTTGGGCTAGCTTGATCTCATCAGATCTCGAAAGCTAGGCAGGGCCAGCCCTGGCTAGTATTTGGGTGGGAGGCCTCCATGGCATACGTTGAGGTAGGCAATGGCAAACCACCTCTGAATGTCCCTTGCCTGGAAAACCCTGTGGGGTTGCCATGAGTCAAATGCAGGCCCATAGCTACAGTGGGGCATCTCGGGGCCTGGCCCCCTGAGTTACCACCAAGGCCCCCCAACTTCCCATCCAGTCCAGGCGCTCCCTTGGGGGGGTGTGGGGGTGCCCCTTGATTTATTTAAAGGCCCCCCAAATTAAAAAAATCCTGGCTACCGGCCTGGTGAGATGCAGCTCAACAGCACTTCACACACACACACACACACACACACAC
>NW_015159794.1:67378-72458 GCF_001447785.1 Gekko japonicus
CCCCTGGGGTCATCTAGTCTAACCCCTTGCACGATGCAGGAAATTCACAAATACCTCCCCCCCACACACACACCCAGGGTAGATGTTGTTGCGAATGCTTTTGGGTGCCCCCCACCTTCCGAGATCAGGCAAGTGGCAACCCCAGGGTAGATGTTGGGAATGGTTTTTTGTGGAGAATTGTATTGCGTTTTCAAGAACTGTATTTAGCACTTGCCCTGATGTGAATGGCTCAGGCTAGCCTGATCTCATCAGATTTCGGAAGCTAAGCAGGGTCGGCGCTGGTTAGGACTTGGATGGGAGACCTCCGTGGAAGTCCAGGGTAGCTACACAGAGCCAGGCAATGGCGAAGCACCTCTGTCCGTCTCTTGCTTTGGAAATCCTGTGGGGTTGCCATGAGTCGGCTGCGACTTGAGGGCCCTTTCCACCACCATTTAGCTTTTATATAGTAGGGATCGTGCAATAGTAGTAAAGCGCTTATCTTTTGTGCAGGAGGTCCTGGATTTAATCTCTGCCACCTCCAGTTCAAGGGCCTCAGACAGGAGTTGCTGAGAAAGAGCATTCTTTGTCTAAGACTTTCGGAGAGCTGCTGACCTTCAGAGTAGATAGTACCGAACTAGCTGGACCAATAGACTGACTCAGTATTAGGTAGCTTCAGATAGTCATGTAGTATTTTGTGTGGTTGTGTGTGAATGGCTTTCTTCCTGTAAACCAGAGTTTGAGATGGAACTGGACTGCCTTCTGTATTAGGTAGCTTCAGATATTCATGTAGTATTTTGTGTGGTTGTGTGTAAATGGCTTTCTTTCTGTAAACCAGAGTTTGAGATGGAACTGGACTGCCTTCTAAGTTTCTGTTCCTGTTGTTAATTTATTAGGAACTAATTATCCAGAAATGTAATCTGGGCTTCTTTCTTTTGGCATTATATCTAACAGCAGGTTGCATCCCATTAAAGCCGCTAGCAGAGCTTCTGTTGATTTGGGGGCAGGGGGGTTAAGAGACTTGCACTTCTAGACTCCGGTCTCTGAATCTGCTGGTATTACCCCGAGGAATTTTCTGCGATTGTGCCGGCATGGAGTTAAATGTTCCGCCAAAATTTTGTATACTTTGGTTTTATTTTATTTGCAGGATAGCTGCAAACCACGATGTCGTGGTTTTTTCTGTCTCCACGGTATTGTGTTCATCGCTGAAACTCTGGGGACTAGATCCCCGAACAACTGCATATTATGTCCCTGAGTGCGTTGGGCTGTTGGATTTATCATCTTCATTAACAACCTATTTTGAAGGAGTAAACAGTCTGTTAATTAAATTCACGGCAAATTATTAAATTGGGAAGCGGTTGTAAATATGAGAAGGAGGAGATTCACTATCGAGTGGTGCCGAGAGGTCCGGATTATGTACAGCAATTAGGGGGGAGATGGGAATGGGGGGGGCATTTTGTTTGCTGCCCCACCTCCCAAGCAGAACCAACTAACCTGTTTGGATCATGGGGGGGTGTGGGTCTGCGAAACACTGAGATGAATGAATGAAATTTTTATGACGGCATCCAGCCAGAACAATCCAAACACTAGAACAAGGGCCTCCAAAATGAATTATTACAAAATATACAATATAAAAATATAAAATACATATAACCGATTCACTAAAAAAAGACACATAAAAGGAGAGATACACAATTTTACAAGTTAAGCTGTACTTTTCAAACGCAGCAGCATGCCACCCGAAATGTAGCCACAATCTTAGCAATAAAGTGATTTCCATCCGATAACAGTTTATTACAACAATCCATTGTGCCAGGATGTGTTGGACAGGTCTGAGCCGAGGGGGAAGGAAAATTTTGTATTGCTGGGTCATAAGGGTGCATTGAACAAGTATCAGTGCATCCATGTACTATAGCAGGGGTGGCCAAACTGTGGCTCGGGAGCCGCATGCGACTCTTTCACACATATTGTGCGGCTCCCGGCAGGGCGGCTGGGGAAGCTAAATATCATTAGTAAACAAATTATCATTGGACAAATAAATACCATCATCGATATCTGCTTTTACTGCTTTTGTTATTGTTTTTGGCATCTGCATTTGATGTTAATAAAAAGCAAATTTGCATATGTTTTAATAAAAACGTGTGTGTCATATCTGTTCATGTCTTGCGGCTCTCAAACATCTGACGTTTATTCTATGTGGTTCTTACGTTAAGCAAGTTTGGCCACCCCTGCCCTAAAGCAAAGATCTTACTGGAGGAACAGCTTAGCAAGATGGCTTTTTAGGGTAGGTTTTCATTGAGTTAACCTGTTACGAGAAGTTTCATGCCTTGCAGTTCCCCATCTAGGGCTTTCTCTTCCTTTTCCCCCTTTGTCTCCTGTCTGGATGTCCTGTACCCCTTCTGGATCAGGGCCACGCCAACACACATACCAGTCCTCCCCCATCTCCCCCTCTTGGTTCCTGAAGCTGAAAGGCTTGTTGTGGTGTGTGCTGAATGGCTTTTGGCAGCGCGGCGCGTGTTTACGGTATCTGAGCGCTACCAAGAGGAAGCCAAGGTAGCCAGCCAAAGGAACAGCTTGAATCGTGGTGATGCCCGGATGGTGGATTGGGGTGGGGGGGATCTGTTTATAAAATGAAATTTTGCTGTAATGAGGCATGTCAGGAACCATGGGAGGTTGCATGGGAGGAAGGGAGGTGAGTGGAGAAAAGGTTGTGATTATGAATTCTTTCTTCACTCTTCATTGACAACACAATGCAAGAAGAGCCCAACTGGATCAGACCAGTGATAGTCCCGCTGTACACTGCATTGGTCGGGCCACACCTGGAGTTTTGTGTGCAGTTCTGGAGGCCTCATGTCAAAAAGGATGTGGACAGAATGGAGCAGGTGCAGAGGAGAGGGACGAGGATGATCGGGGGCCTGGAGACCAAGCCCTGTGAGGAAAGGCTGAGGGACTTGGGAATGTTCAGTCTAGAGAAGAGGAGGTTGGGGGGGGGAAGATTGCTCTCTTGAAGTATCTGAAGGGCTGTCACTTAGAGGAGGGCAGGGAGCTGTTCCTGTTTGCAGCAGAGATTAGGACTCACAATAATGGGTTTAAACGAAGGGCGGGAAGGTACCAACGGGATATTAGGGAAGACTTTTTTACAGTCAGAGTTGTGCAACAGTGGAATCAGCTGCCTCGGGAGGTGGTGAGCTCCCCCTCGGCACTCTTCAAGCAGTGGCTGGACAAACAGTTGTCAGGGATGCTCTAGGCTGATTCTTCATTGAGCACGGGGGTTGGACTAGATTGCCCGTATGACCCCTTCCGACTCTGTGATTCTGTCATTCTTCTAGGATTCTGTGATTCAGTGGTCCTTCTGTTCCAGTATCCTGACTCACACAGTGGCCAGCCAGTTCTTCTGGAGGTCCAAGAAGAGGGCATAGAAGCTAAGGCCTTTCCCTGAGAAGAGGGTCCCAGAGTTTTGGTGCTACGGCTGAGAAAGGCCCTCTGCTGGGTTGCCACCTGCCTAATCTCAGGAGGTGGGAGCACCCAAAGCAGCGCCTCAGACGATGGCAAGTTCTTGCTCACTTGCTGGTGCTTAGCCTCATTCCTGGCCGTTCAGGGATTTAAAAGGCGCTTGAAGCACCACCTGCTCCTGTATCATCCTGCCCACCGATCAAGGTAATCATCGTGGACTCTGCTCTGTGTGCCCCGGCCTCCTGAAGTGAGGCGGGGCTTTTCCAGTGGTAAGGCATTCGTCACAGAATTCTCCCCCTGCAGGAGTTTCCTTGGTGTTGTTCAGTCGCACAGTCGAGTCTGACTCTCCGCGACCCCATGGACCACAATCACGCCAGGCCCTCCTGTCTTCTGTCGTGCTCCGGAGTTTGCTTAACTTCATGTTCACTGCATCGATAACACTGTCCAACCATCTCATCCTTTTTTGACCACGTCAAGCTTGTTGTTGTTCAGTCGCACAGTCGAGTCCGACTCTTCGCGACCCCATGGACAAGATCTCGCCAGGCCCTCCTGCTTTCCGCCGTCCTCTGAAGTTTGGTCAACTTCATGTTCGTTGCATCGATGACACTGTCTAACCATCTCATCCTTTGCCGTCCCCGTCTTCTTTGACCTTCAATCTTTCCCAGCATCAGGGTCTTCTCCAGTGAGTGCTCCCTTCTCATTTGGTGGCCAAAGTATTTGAGCTTCAGTTTCATTATCTGGCCTTCCAGGGAACAGTCAGGGTTGATTTCTTTGAGGATTGACTGATTTGATCTTTTTGCATTCCAAGGGACTCTCAAGAGTCTTCTCCAGCAACATAGTTCAACTATGGTTCAACCATAGTTGAACTATGGTGCTGGAGAAGACGTCAAGCTTACCTTGATTCATAGGTCTTACATTCCAGGTTCCTATGCAGTATTGTTCTTTGCAGCATTGGACTTTCCTTTCACCATCAGACACGTCCACAGCTGAGCGTCCTTTCGGCTTTGGCCCAGCCGCTTATCAAGCTTACCTTGATTCATAGGTCTTACATTCCAGGTTCCTATGCAGTATTGTTCTTTGCAGCATTGGACTTTCCTTTCACCATCAGACACGTCCACAGCTGAGTGTCCTTTCGGCTTTGGCCCAGCCGCTTCACTCTTTCTGGGGTTACTTGTACTTACCCTCTGCTCTTCCCCAGTAGCATATTGGACACCTTCTGACCTGAGGGGCTCATCTTCCAGCGTCAGATCTTTTAGCCTTTTGTTACTGTCCATGGGGTTTTCTTGGCAGATACTGGAGTGGGTTGCCATTTCCTTCTCCAGTGGATCATGTTTTGTCTGAGTTCTCTGCTGTGGCCTGTCCGTCCTGGGCGGCCCTCCACGGCATAGCCCACAGCCTCATCGAACCACGCAAGCCCCCTGGCCACGACAAGGCAGTGATCCACGAGGGAGTAAGGAGCCCTCCTGCCTCAGACCAAAGGTCCCTGTAGTCCAGCATCCTGTTACCCACAATGGCCAACCAGATGGGCCTGAAAGGATCCATGAACCTAGGGTTGCCAGTTCCAGGCTGGGAAAGGCCTGGAGTTTGGGGGATGGAGTCTGTGGAGGGTGGGGTTTTGGGAGCGGGGACCTCAGTGGGGTAGAATACCACA
>NW_015159794.1:73432-88368 GCF_001447785.1 Gekko japonicus
GGGATCCACACTGCCTCTCTGATGAGTCTGGGGATGGGGAACCTGGCTGGTTTTCCAATAGAAGCTTTCCCCTAACAAGACGTTCTTAGGGTAGCCAGTGGAAAGGGTTTGGGTCATCGCTGTGGGGTACGTTTTGTCCTGAGCATGAGGAGTACAGAGATCGCTGAAACAGGAGGTTTAATAAAACAACCAAGAAGATGTATTTATGTACAGGCTATATGCTAAACTCTCTTCAAAGCTTATAGTTACCAGGTGTGCTCCTCCCCAGAGACAGGACTCCCAACTCTGTCCTTTCACTGTGTGTGTGTGTTTGTGTGTGTTTGTGTGTGTAAAGTGCCATTGAGTCACAGCCAACTCATGGTGACCCTGTTGGGTTTTCAAGGCACGAGACATTTCAGAGGTGGTTTGCCATGGCCTGCCTCTGCATAGCAACCCTGGTGTTCCTTGGAGGTCTCCCAAGCAGTGGCTCAGGCAGTTCAATGCCTGCAATAACAACACTAGCGAACAGCCACTATGGCTGTTCGAGACCCACCACGGCCGGGGTGAGCTCCCGGCCCTAGTCCCAGCTCCCGCCCACCCAGTGACTCGAAAGTGTACTCACGAGTAGACAAATGGGTACCTGCCCTAGGTGGCAGGGGGCACCCTTCTCCTGATGGTGTGTGCCAGGAGTGCGGCGGCGGTGACAGCAATGGCGGTGGAGCAGTGGCGATCCGAGGATGTGGCGAGGACGGATGGAGGCGGAGCTGTGACGATGCGACGACGCGAAGACACAGCGCGGCGGAGCCTAAGGGACGTTAGCCGGAGCCGCAGTCGGAGCAGCCGCACGCCAGAGGAACTCCATCTGAAGCCTGCCGAGGATGCCGTCGCCCCATCCGAGGCGCCGCAAAAGCAACACCAGGAGCCCGCCCGGGAAACAACAGAACGTGCCACTGGGTGCCGATAGGCAGCCCCTCCCCATATGAATTGTGGCCCTAGATTAGGAGTAATTAGTATATTCTCTGTAAACCGCTCTGAGACCCTTCGGGGTCAAGGTCGGTATATAAATCGAAATATAAATAAATAAATAAATATTGACCAGGGCCAACCCTGCGTAGCTTCTGAGATCTGACAAGACTGGGCTAGCCTGGGCCATCACCCAGGCATCCTCTTCCAGAGGTAGCGTTAAACCACTCTGCCCCACCGGGTTTGATTCCCTACTCCTCCACATGCAGCCGCTGGTGTGACCTTGGGTCAGTCATAAGTTCTTTCAGAGCTGTTCTCTCAGGAGCAGTTCTCAAAAATGCTCTCTCAGCCCCACCTACCTCACAGGGTGTCTGTTGTGGGGAGGGGAAAGGAAAGGGATTGTAAGCCGCTCTGAGACTCCTTCCGGTAGTGAAGGGTGGGGTAGAAATCTAGTCTCCTCTTCTTAGAGGCTCAGGTGTGTGTGAAAGCAGCCAAATGGCTTTTTACCTCTCAGGGGCATGACAGCCTTCCCTCACAGGAGTGTTTGTCTGACCAGTTCCTCCTAAGGGTCACACCCAATGCTCCCTCTAAGCTGTGGAGTCTTGTGAGCAGAAATTCTACTTTGTGAGCTACTGGCATTAAAGTTGTGAGTGAGTGATTTGGCTACTGCATAAATTAGTTTCCTCTGGAGCCACATCCTTCCTGAGCGAAGACAGAAATCTGTGAGCCAGAGGCTAAAAAACTGTGAGCTGGCTCACACTAACTCAGCTTAAAGGGAACACTGGTCCTACCTTGCAGAGATGACCAGGCCATTGTACGGAGGCAAAGCCAGCGAGCTTGTACCTTCTCCCCCCTCCATATGTTCAGGCAGTGCATTGGGGAGGGGGTCTGTACTAGGCTAGGTTCCCTGTAACTTATGAACAGGACTTATGCTTTGGCCTTTGGAATCCCACTGCAACCGCTAAAATGCTGTGTTCTTAGCTGGGAAGCTAAACAACCGTTCTGAGTTTAGGAGATCTCGCCTTTGGGAGCATTGCGTTGCCACTCGGGACATGTTTGTGTTCTGTATTTTGCATCAATTTTAGCAACAGGAGGCCAGGGAGGGGGAACGGGGACAGGGTCAGCTGCAATGATCCCGCTTGTCTTGATAGACGCATTTGCCCACCAGATCATGGAAAATTCCTCCGAGAAAGTAGCCGTGCTTGGTCCGCTGCCAAGAGAAACAGGATGAAGTCGGAGCTTTGTCCGTGGGGGCAACAGCCCGTCGGAGAGCATCGGGAGCATCTTCCCACAGCTGCAGATGAGTTCCTGCCAGGGATTTAAAAGTGAGCGCACGCATATGTGGGTGTTTTTAGTACACAAGGAAGCAGCAAATCATGGGAATAGGCCAGTAGCTGGCTGGGCAGATGAGCCGTTTCCGAGACAGTGGGTCCAGTTATCTTGGAAGGAAGGAAAGTTGGGTGGAAAAAGAGGCTGGGTTTTTTTTCCTACCTGTGATTAGTGCCTGTTAAACTTTGTTTTGTACTTTAACTCTCTTGCATGTTCTTTGCGGGAGGGGGATTTGAACTTCCAGTGATACCCTTGACCTGACCCGTGTAGGGTATTGCAGGGTGTTCTCTGGATGCGTATTTCATGGGGTTGCACATGAGCTGCTCCCCGTGGAACCTGCAGGTAAGGGGCCTCCTCTCTCTTGTGCTTTTCCTCATTGCCACTGAACAGTTTGCTCCTTCCCTTGCCACCCGTCGCTGCCAGGGCTTTGCTGCAGCCCGCGTGGTACAGTCCAAGGAGGGGATGGTACAGTCAGTATAGTAGTTAGAGCACTGGTCTGCAGTCTAGGAGACCCGGATATACAGATCTGGATCTTCAGCCAAGCTTGAAAGCTCACTGGGTGAACTCGAACTGTGCATTCTCTTCTCAGCCTAACCTACCTTGCAGGGTTGTTTTGAAGATAACATGGGAGAATATCATGTATACCACTCAGAGCTTCTCTAGGGAAAGGGAGGAGGATTAAAAATGTGCTAGATGTAGACCCATCACTTTCTGATAACTTCATCCCTTAGGGAACAGTGGTAGTGGTACAGATGGAGAGTGCAGTTGAAACAAAGGCCATCACTTCCCTTTCCACCACAGGGGTAGTGCTACAAATAGCCACAACTCTTGCAGCAGTAGCCATCATTTGCCTTTCATCACAGGGGCAGTGCTACAAATGGCCAGTACTAATACAGTACTAGCCATCACTTTCCTATCCACCATAGGGGGATTGCTAAAATGTCCAGCACTAATACAACACTAGCCATCACTTGCCTTTTTATCACAGGAGTAGTGTTACAGATGGCCAGCACTATTGCAACATTAGCCATTATTTGCCTTTCCACCATAGGAGCAGTGCTATGGCCAGCCCTAGTGCAACACTCGCCATCACTTACCCCTCCACTATGGGGATAATGCTGTGGATGACCAGCACTAGTCCTACACAAGCCATCACTTGCCTTTCCATTACAGGACAAGAATTCCTATTTGGAACAGTTATTAGGAGCAAAGGAAATGTTAAAGTTTTGTTGGGATTCTTTTAAGTAAGTCAGCAGAGTATTAAGAGACTGAGTCCATGGTGTGTTTTAAAATATAAAAGTTTACTTATAAACCTAACATGGGAAAAAGGTACACAGGATATGAAAATAACAAAGAGCTAATATGGCTAAAAGGTCCTTACAGCTAAAAGGTCCTTACAGCTAAAAGGTGAAACGGGAATGGCCAGCGTCTTCTTCCTTAGTCAGAACAAAGAGAGAGGAAGAAGAGCCAATATGCTAAATACTTGACACATTGGTTTCCAATCAGACTAGCAAGTTAGCTCCAAAGTTCCTGGGCATTCTATTGTCTAAACAGATTGATTACAAACAAACATGTGACTTCCTGTTGATCATAACAAACATCATTAACCCTGTAAATACTGAAGTGTTTTGACTTGTAACACCCAACAAGTTTGAGCCTGTGTTCTCAGAGCTGCTCGGTGGGTGTTTGTTTCATGCGCTCCTGTTTAATTGCTTTGAATCTCTTTACAGTGTAGATTACGCACAAGGCTTAAATAATTGTTTCCGTTTCTCCACAAACATTCCCACACACTAGATCTTTCTTCCCCCCCCCCTTTCCTGGTTGCAATTTATACATCTGTATTTTTTTAAAAAAAAGAAGAAGAAGAAGAAGAAGAAGAAGAAAAGGCTTTACTGTTCACACGGAATTAAAACCAGGTCCCATTTCGCGTCACTTCTTGGATGCCGGTGAGTTCACTTGGATCATGCGATTACCGTTTCCATGAAAGCCGGCCACAAAAGGTGCACTGGCATTACTGGTTCCTGGCAACAGCGAAACTGGCACTTGAACATCACGAGACAATAGACCACATGGTCTCCCACAATTGGCCTTTCAGCTGCTAGAACCAAGCATCTCCAAAGCTCAGCTGGAACAGGAAAATTCCGTGTTGCCTTAGCATCCTCATTTCTGACTGGCCTTTGGGTTGAACCTCTTTTATTCAAAATAAGTATCTTAATATTTTTTTAAAAGAGTCTCCTCTTAGGAGTAACGTATGTGGCAGAGGATGCTGCAACAGGCCTTCACGGTAAATGAGAAACTGCTCCTTTGCATGAATCCCCCCTTTCTCCAGTTTGGTGTAGTGGTTAAGTGCGCGGATTCTAATCTTGGAGAACCAGGCTTGATTCCCCACTCCTCCACTTGCAGCTGCTGGATGACCTTGGGCAAGCCATAGTTCTGGCACAGCTGTTCTTGAAAAAGAGCAGTTTCTCTCAGAGCTCTCTCAGCCCCACCTACCTCACAGGGTGTCTGTTGTGGGGAGGGGAAGGGAAAGGAGTTTGTAAGCCACTCTGAGACTCCAAGTGAAGAGTGGGGTATAAATCCAATCTCCTCCTCCTTCTCCTTCTCCTTTTTTTCCTGCGGAGGCAGTCACAAGATGGTTGCTGCAGCTTACCTTCAGCCGCACAGGGAAGAGCCTCATGCTGTGGTGGCAGCTGCTGCCAAAGTAATGTTTTTAAAGATCTGTGCAGTCAATCAAATCTCCAGTGGCCAATCAGAAGCCTTGCTGGGCTAAAGCCCCACTCGGCCCAGCCCACTTTCTAAAAAATGCTTGGTGGGCACCAGAAAAGGTGTTGGTGGTTGCCCCTGGGCAACATGTTCGAGATCCCTGCTTTAGCAGGACCTTGAGTCCTGCTTTCCTCCCAGAACTTCACTAGAGTGTATGCTAGCAAGCAGGGCTTTTTTTGTACAAAAAGCCCAGCAGGAACTCATTAGCATAATAGGCCACACCCAACAGCAGAAACTCATTAGCATATTAGGCCACACCCCTGACCGCACAGCTCATTGGCATACTAGGCCGCACCCCCATGTTACCAGAAGTGTGCTCATCCAGCCACACCCACCTTTTGCTTCTTATTCTGTTTACCTTGTTTGTTGTCCAAACCCAGGGCTTTTTTGTAGCAGGAACTCCTTTGCATGTTAGGCCACACACCCCTAATGTAGCATATCCTAATGAGTTTCTGCTCTTGGGTGTGGCCTATTATGCTAATACGTTCCTGCTGGGCGTGGCCAACTTGGAAGCCAGCCGGAACTCCGTTCCTGTGCGTTCCTGCCCCAAAATAGCCCTGCTAGCAAGAAAGGGCCTCAGTTACTGATGTTCTCTTGGCCTCTCAGCTGGGTTGCTGAGAGCCAAAGCACCCTTGAGTGGAGAGGGAGTTTTGACTCTCAGAAACTTATACCCCGAAAATGTGTTGGTCTCAAAGGTGCTGCTGGGTGCTTATGTAGCTGTCCTCATAAGGATTTTTTTTAAAATTCTTGATAATTCCTTTGTTTCTGCATACCTGGAGAGTCCCCAGAGCACGTTGAGACCCCTGTCCCATCCGTGGGTGGCCCTGCTTGGCTTTCAAGATTGGCCCAAGGGGGTGGAAGGTTACTGTTGGCTCTAGGGAGAAGAAAATCAGAATGGGCCCCAGTCTGGCATTCTAGCTGCTTCTGTCCTCTGATTCCTACCCCTATTAGCAAGCAGGTTCGTATGACTAGGCCGGGGATCCAAGGCTCTTCGGCTGTGAAGCGCATCCATTTCCCCAGTGGAAATCGTCACCGATCGTAAACGCTTAAAACTAATTGCTTGGACAGCCGTCCTGGCCCGGGAGCTCTTCTGTGGGAGGTCTTGGCTACAGAAGGATTTAGGAAAGGGTTGCTCTAGTTTAAGGTTAGGTCAGGAACTGCAGCAAACGTCTCTTTTGGAATTAAATTAAATTGGTTGGCACAGCACTCATGCCTACACGCACGTACCTGTACAGTTCGGGTTTCATTAACAGACGTTCCTCCCTTGTCTCCTTAATCCTCGTAGCATCTCTGAGAGATGCATGTTATTTTCTGATATGCAGAACTGGATATAAAGGAATCCTAGTTCTCTAGCATGGAGTGGCGAAAAAGCGGTATCTGAGTTTAGGAAACAGGGATGCTAATTGTAACTCCTGGGCTTGAAGCTGGGAGCCGCATGGTCCTGGGCTGGGTACAACAGAAGAACCAGGTCCCTTTGGTAGTGACCCCTAGATGGCAATGAAAAGCTACTGTTTTGGAGGGTGTTGGGCTTCTGCGTTTAACTGTGCATGACTCTCATATCCCTGCCAAGCTGACTTGGTTTTTGGATTGTGACTGCCTGGGTGTCCAACTGCTTTCGACTAATCTGGAAAATGGGGAGGCCTACCTCAAAGGTTGTTGTGAGGTTGAATAAGGCAAGGAGTTGAGACTGAACCGAAACCACCAAATCAGTTTTGGTTTCATTCTCTTGAGAAAGCAAGGGAGGTGGAGAGCCTGATGCTGAGCATGGAGCTGGATGAATGCTTCTTCAAGGAGGAGTCTCTTTCTCTTGCCAGTTGTCATTGTAATGATAGAAGATCTGCTCACCCGGTGGCACTGTGGCTCTTTGACAGTGCAAGGCATAAGGCTGGTTTTAGCCTGGTGGTGGAAAGCGCTGTCAAGTCACAGGTGACTTTTGGCAACCTGTAGGGCTTTCAACCTGTAGGGCTGTACTGCGTTGGCTCAAGTGGTTAAGACACTGAACTGCAGGCTGAAATGTCGGCAGTTCGGCAGTTCGAGACCCGAGTGCCGCATGACAGAGTGAGCTCCCGTCTCTAGTTCCAGCTCCTGCCAACTTAGCAGTTCGAAAGCAAGAAATTGCAAGTAGATGAATAGGTACCACTTCGGTGGGAGGTAACAGCACTCTGTGCGCCTTGGCGTTTAGTCAGGCCGGCCACATGACCACGGAAACGTCTTCAGACAGCGCTGGCTCTTCGGCTTTGAAACGGAGATGAGCACTGCAACCCTAGAGTCGGATTCGACTGGCTTTCAAGCAAGGGAAACCTAGGGCTTTCAAGGCAAGAGACATTCAGGGGTGGTTTGCCATTGCCTGCCTCCGCCGGGACTTCCTTGGTGGTCTCCCATCCAATTACTAACCAGGGTTGAGCCTGCTTAGCTTCCAAGATCTGGCTAGATCAGGCCATCCTGGGCCATCCAAGTCGGGACGTTTTTAGCTTAAAACCCTCTAAAACAACTCAGAAGCTACCCTTGTGACTAAATGTGTAACAGTTGATAGCCTGCTATCATTTCTTTTAAATTGATCTCCTCTGTTCATGCACCTGTTGTGGCTCTTCGGCCCCACAGGAAACAACAAACCAATATTTGCAACTTTCATTGCTTGGTCTCCAGAGGAAATCTTCGACTCCCCTTAGGCGACTAGCTAGCTCTAACATCCTGGGTTTGATCTAGTGCAGTGGTATGGCATACCTGTCAGCCAGACTCTATTTTTAAAAATCGTTTCTTCCCTCTTTCTTTCCAATATTAATGAAGACCAAGTCAATAGAGTTTGGGGCAAGCGAAGTATTCCCATCTGAGCTCCTTCCTTGATGATAAGAGGAACCGGTTTAATGATGGCTCTCGAAAATGTGTGCATTTGGGGCATCTCATTTCTAACTTCAGTGGCCTCCCTGCCCAAACCGTTAATTAGCTTCAAAAGCAGCCTCATCCTAGCTCTGCTGATTTATTTTTTTATCGTTATTTTTTTTTCCTCCTGATGGGTAAGCTCATTAAAGATAATCCTGTTTGCTAGATTTCCTCTCTGCAGGGCGATCTTGTTAATAACCCCCTTGGAGGAATTTGTTTCTTTTGGAACTGGACTCTTCTGCAGTTGACGATTCTGGTCTCCTGCAACACTTGGTCAGATTTCAAGGGCTCTGTTTTTAAAAGCATCTCCTGAGGGGAAGGGAAGTGTTTGACCTGGTTTCCCCTCCGAGACAGCTGCTTGCCGAATAACCCGATCGTGGAATTGTGGGTGCTTCACTTCTTTGGTTTCTTGAAATATTTTTTTAAAATTGCCCCTTACTTTTAATTATCCTTAAAAGCGAGAATCTATTATCTGCTCGTAGTAACGATGCTCGGCTTAGCATCTGAGACCCCCGTGAGACACAGAATGCCAGACTAGAACAAGGGGAAAACGTGGACTCAAAGCTCTGCACTGCCACAAAACTGGCTGATGTTAGCAAGTTATCCCGCCTGTTCTACCTCACAGGGTTGTTCTGAAGATAACATAGAGGGAAAGGGACCGTGTATGGCGCTCTGAACTTCTTGGAGGAAGTGCATGGTATAAATTGAAGAAATAACAGTGCTGACAAGTGTGTTCAGTCCGCTTTGCATATGTTACCAACGACAGCCCTGTAAGGTAGGTCTGTAATGCTGCATATTAGAATGGCTGAGGGCCAGCGTGGCTTGTTGATGGCAGAGTCAGTATACAGGGGTGGATCTAGAATACATTTTCCATCAGAGGAATCGGAGCTTTCTGCCTCCTCCGTTCTCCATGCAGCCCTCTCGGCTTCATAGAATACCACTCCTGGGGGATGGGGGACCCTAATGGAAGGACGGGGGTGGGGTGCAGCGGGAAGGGGAGTGTAAATTCCCAGTTTATCCTGGCTCCAACCTATGAGACCTTGTTGTGTAGCCCACGGGATTCCTGCCTCTGCAATTTTCCTCCCAGGCATTTAATTGCAAGTCATAGCCATGAGCTGACTTTACGTGTGTGTGAGTGTTTGGGGTTCTCCCCCCCCCCATCGCCAGTCCTTTGCCAAATTACTCGTTGAGATTGGCACCAAAAGGCTTTTATATAATTTTTAAAAAAATCTCCCCAAACCACAACAAAAACCCTGCTGGTATTAACATAACGTCTTTGGGTTAATGATATTAACATAATGATGCTAAATAGGGACTCTGGAAGGGGAAACCTGCAAGGATAATGATTTCCCATTTGACCTTGATTGCCGGCCCTGAAAGAGGGAGAAACGCCGGAGCACGTAGGCTCCAGTTGTTTGGACCAGAACCAACTTCCTTCCCCCACCCAGCACTTCATTAATTATAGCGCTGGTTATTTCCTCATTTTTTTAAAAAAAAATGCAAACAGTGTATTAAGCGTGAATGGGATATCTCTTCGTTCAGGACCAATTCCAGCATTCCAGCTGGGATACCACCACCACTATTACTACTACTATTTGTGGTTACTGTTCATTCAACCAGCGTCATGAACAGGAGACACACAACTAAAATACTAATGGGGTTTAGGGGTCCGATGAGCTATCAGTACTGCCAAATATTCTGCATCCCGAAGAGTCCTTTGTTGTTCTTTGTCACTTAACAATCACAAAACAATGACTTCCACAGAAGCAATATTCTTTCCAATCAAAGGAAATACAGACTCATTTCTAACATCTAAAACCAACGACATTCGAGCAGAATAGGATCAACAGAATCAATTTTCTCTAGTCCACAAGTATATAATCTGTCCGATATACTGGAATACCTTCCTTTCATAACTGCTGAAGGAATTTAGATGGGGCCGCATAGAAGCCCTTCGATATTTCAGTACGGTCAAAGCCTGGAAATACTCTGGGATCTTCAACGGGGCCCGTATTCCATTAGCAAGAGATGAACAAGCCCTATGAGATCCCAGCTGGGATATATAGAGGAAGAGCTGGCAAGCTAGGTCCCCATTGCATCTTGGGGATGACTGTGGAACAGAAACTGGGAGGGGGAAAGAACAAAAAATGTTGACTCAGGTCATTTTAACCTCCCAGCTATCCCTATCTTCTTACAAATCTCTTCCCCTACTTGCTTGTGGATCAAACTCTGGTCTTAGGGCTGCCAAGTCCCTCTGGGGGGTGGAAAAAACCCCGCCCCAGAGGCCCGTTTCCCGACGCCGGGGAATCGGGCCCCGGGGGGAACCCCGCCCCAGCATGCACATCACAGGGAAGTGACGTCATGACGCCGGGCATGCTGGGGGCGGGGCCATGGCCATACAAGGGAAAACTCTATGGTTTTCCCTTGTATGGTCATGCCCCTGCCCCCAGTGTGCCCGGCATCATGACGTCACTTCCCTGTGATGTGCATGGGGCACACGAGCGCGCACCTTGGAATCCGCACGGGAGTCCCCCGCTGGCAAGGTAGGTGCCACTTGGCAACCCTATCTGGTCTCCATGGAGTGATTGGTGGCCAGAGAAGAATCCTCTGGAATCAGAGCGCCGTTAAGGATTACCAGTTGAGATGGGGTAGCTTTACAGTTGCCCTGATCTGGAAGGCCCAGGCTGGCCTGATCTCGTCAGACCTTGGAAGCTAAGCAGGCTCAGCCCTGGTTAGTATTTGGATGGGAGACCACCAGAAACCTCCAGAGTTGCTATGCAGAGCTGGGCAGTGGTAAACCACCTCTGAACATCTCGAGCCTTGAAAACCGTACAGGGTCACCATGAGTTGGCTGTGACATGATGGCACTTTCCACCACTACCACTGTGGTTGCCCTGATATCGTCAGATCATGGAAGTGAAGCAGGGTCGGCCCTGGTTAGTACTTAGATGGGAGACCATCAAGGAAGTGTGGGGTCGCTACTAGAGATGTAAAATTTCCAAAATTTTTGAAGCTCGGAAAAAAAACCCGTTTTTTTCCGAGTTTTTTTGGGGGGAAACGGAAATAGTTGCTGTAAGTTGGGCCACCATGTCGGCGGTGACTTGACAGGATTTCCCACCCCTGCCAGCTTTATCATTCATCTTGCCCTGGAGAGGAGGAGGAGAAGAAGAAGAGACTGGATTTATACCGTGCCCTTCACTTGGAGTCTCAGAGTGGCTTACAAACTCTTTTCCCTTCCCCACAACAGACACCCTATGAGGTAGGTGGGGCCGAGAGAGCTCTGTAATGATTTCATGTTTAACTGTGTGTGTGTGTGGCTTTAAAAGTTTGGTTTGCATGGCTGTGATGATAATCTAGAGTGCTGAAATTAGGCAAGTGATATGATTGGTTAGTGACAGAGAGGGGGAGGGGTTTTGTAATGGATGCTGTGTGGAGGATTTGAATGTCTATCATTCCGGTTTTTTTCTGGGCCTTCACATCTCTAGTTGCTACATGGAAGCGGGCAATGGCAAACCACCTCTGAACGTCCCTTGAGAACCCTAAGGGGTTGCTGTAAGTTGGGCCACCAGGTCGGCGGCGACTTGACACGATTTCCCACCCCTGCCAGCTTTATAATTCTTCTTGCCCTGGGGAGGAGGAGAAGAAGAGACTGGATTTACACCGTGCCCTTCACTTGGAGTCTCAAAGTGGCTTACAAACTCTTTTCCCTTCCCCACAACAGACACCCTATGAGGTAGGTGGGGCTGAGAGAGCTCTTTTTAGAACTGTCCTTGAGAGAACAGCTCTGACAGAACTATGGCTCGCCCAAGGTCATCCAGCAGGTGCAAGTGGAGGAGTGGGGAATCAAACCCGGCTCTCCCAGATTAGAGTCCGCACACTAAACCACTACACCAAACTGGAGACAAGGTGGGGGGGAGGAGACTATATAATAAACTGCAGTAACTCTCTCTGTCTCTCCCCCCCCTTCCTGAAAATGTTAGCATTCAATTTGTTCTCATTTGAATTCACTTCTTTAAAGCCCCACACAAACGCTCAGAGCCAACAGTACAGAAATTCATGCCTGCTATGGATGCGGCTGTTTTCCCACTGGTGGACCTCCTGATGGCACTGGTATTTCTGGCCACTGTGTGATACAGAGTGTTGGACTGAATGGGCCTTTGGCCTGATCCAACATTGGCGTCTCTTATGTTCTTATGTTCCCCCCACACATCTTAATGCATTTCACATTTCTTCAGCAAGCAGGGGGAGGAGCAGCGGTCATTCTTAATGGCAGTAAAAATCGGGGATCATTTTAGTTTAAGTCTCTAGTGTCTGCAAGTTAAATTTACAATAACAGTGATTTTTTTTAACCCCCATGTGGATGTTTATCTTTGAAAGATTTTACAAGCAGTAAAAATCAGGGATCATTTTAGTTTAAGTCTCTAATGTCTGCAAGATAAATTTACAATAACAGTGATTTTTTTAACCCCCGTGTGGATGTTTATCTTTGAAAGATTTTACATTTTCCCTCTTAACCAAAGATTGGTCCCCAAGGCAGCATATGACATTCTTTGAATACAACATAATGCCATAAAATGATCTGAGCCACTACAAAGGCATAACAAAACAGGGTGAAACACCACGAACAAAAGAATCTTGATACAGTGTATGTACAATCGCCTTGGGTTTGTTTGTTTATTTGCGGTGTTTTGCCATTGTGCATGTCAGGAATGTTGGTTGGGGGGGATACCAAAGACATGAAGGGGAGGGGCTGTGACTCAGTGGTAGAGCATCTGGCTTGACATGCAAAGAGTCCCAGGTTCAATCCCCGGCATCTCCAGTTGAAAGGACCAGACAGCAGGTGATGGGAAAGACCTCTGCCTGCGACCCTGGAGAGCTGCTGGCAGTTTGAGTAGACAAGACTGACTGTGATCATTGTGGGGAGGAGCTGTGGTTCAGTGGTAGAGCATCTGCTTGGCATGCAGGAGGTCCCAGGTTCAATCCCCGGCATCTCCAATTGAAAGGACCAGGCAGCAGGTGATGGGAAAGACCTCTGCCTGCGGCCCTGGAGAGCTGCTGGCAGTCTGAGTAGACAAGACAGACTGTAATCATTGTGGGGAGGAGCTGTGGCTCAGTGGTAGAGCATCTGCTTGGCATGCAGGAGGTCCCAGGTTCAATCCCCAGCATCTCCTGTTGAAAGGACCAGGCAGGAGGTGCTGTGGAAGACCTCTGCCTGAGACCCTGGAGAGCTGCTGCCAGTCTGAGTAGACAAGACTGACTGTGATCATTGTGGGGAGGCATGCAGGAGGTCCCAGGTTCAATCCCCGGCATCTCCAGTTGAAAGGACCAGGCAGCAGGTGATGGGAAAGACCTCTGCCTGCGACCCTGGAGAGCTGCTGGCAGTCTGAGCAGACAGTACTGACTTCGAGGGGTCTGATTCAGTATAGGGCAGCTTTGTGTGTGCTCATGTCAACTAAAAGCATGTCGTAGTGTACCTCCCTGTGCTCTGCACAAAGTAAGGAGAATTTTTAAAAATGGGAATCTCAAAAGAATTTGCTATGTGGCACTTGTGCTTTAGAAACCAGATGAGACAACTTTAAATTTCAAAATCTGGGGAGAGACTTCCAGAAGTATCCTTCATAACAGACAGCATGAGACAGAATCACATGTTGTATCAACAATGAAAGGCCATTCAAGTCTGAGCAAGCCGCTAAAAGCTTCAAAAACTCAATCTTGCGTGACACTAGCAAAGGATGCAATCTGCCAGTTGTGTCTGAGAAGAACGTTTTGTGTTTGAGGGCCACCACCAAAAAAGCCCTGCTCTATCAGCCTGTGAGTTGGTAAAGGGGCTAGCAGCCAAAAAAAAAAGTTCCTTCATCCATCCGCTCTTTCCAGAAAATGGGAAGCTGTTTTGAAGGCTCCTGCAATATCTCAGGTGCCTTGGGGATGATCCACCATTACCCATGGGAAAGGAGATAGTTGGACAGAGCTCTCTCGTATGAGAGTTTCTCGCTGCCCCATCCAAGTGATTCACCCAGCAGGAAAGGGGAGCTCTCCTCCAAGCCCCATTGTTGAATTGCAGTCTCCCATGATGTTACATTGGCCCTGACAAGGCGATTTTACTTGTACTCTTATAAAAAGTGGTGCTGGATCTCTCAAGAGGGAAATTAAGTTTTCAGTCTGTATACTGAAAACTCATGGACTTTTAAACATTCTTAAAAGAATTTTGTCAAACGGGTTCTGGGACTCTGTTCCGGTACGTTCCCCCAGAAAAAAAAGCCCTGCTTTTAGGACCTAAACTGGAAGGTACATATTGGCAATATTACAATCTCCAATATATGTAATTGTTCCAGACACAAGGCCAGATACATTTGTGGCCCCACAAAATCATTCCATTCCAGATTGGAATGTTCCATTTTTGGTCCTATATCAGTTGTTTACTGCCTTACAAGTGTAACAGGGGCTTTGTTGCATGTTGTATTCTGTACTATTTGACCTCTGAAGAAGGCTCTCAGGGGCCGAAACGGGTCCGGTTATAGATGGTTCTTTTTGTGCATTTGTCATTTTTGTTACTTTATGAGGCTTTATTTGAGCCCCTGCAAGGTTTTTATATGTTTTTGAAATAAACACATGTATTTTTCCCTATACCTACTGATGTTTTTAACTTTTGGCCCTTTCTTTCTAAACTTCCTTTGGAGGTTTTTGCTTGGTCGGTTTACTTTCACTTCCCCCTCTCTTCGTGGGTACACTCTTAGCCTAACCTACCTCGTTGTGAGGATAAAATGGAGAGGGGGAGGGAATGTTGTCAGCCACTTTGAGTTCCTGGTAGGGTTGCCAAGTCACTTAAAGGTAATAGCGGGGGAGACTCGGTTCGTCTCCGGGACATTTGAGTGTGCACAAAGCGCGCACGTGCCGCAATGACATCACCCGGAAGTGACGTCATCACGTTGAGCACGTGCGCCGGCTGACGCTCTAGCAAGCAGCCTGGAAACTCCATGGTACCATAGAGTTTTCAGGCTGATTGCTAGAACGTCCGCTGTCGC
>NW_015159794.1:88397-134570 GCF_001447785.1 Gekko japonicus
TATCGCACCGGGCATGTCGGACTCGAACCGGGGACGTTGGGGGCAGGGTTCCCCCCGCCGGCCTTTTCCGGACTGGCGGATTGGGGACCCTTTTAGCGGGGGAACCTCCACCCTCCCGGGTGACCTGGCAGCCCTAGTTCCTGGTTGTGAAGAAAGGTGGGGTAGAAATGCAATAAGATGACGTTGAAGAGGAGGAAGGCCCAGTGGTCTGCACTGGATGCTGCAGGGCATCTTGCTCATAGCACCTCAAAAATCCGGAGCCACCCGGGATCCCTTTGCATCTTGACATCAGACTGTACAGTCTTTGCTGTTTCCCCAGGAGGTGGCTGGGGCTCAGAAGAAGAGCCTCTGCTTTGCGTGCAGAAGGTCCCAGGTTGAGGTAGTAAGTGATGGGGAAGATCTCCGGGACCCTGGAGAGCGGCTGCCAGTCTGAGTAGACAGCACTGACTTTGATGGACGGGGCGGGGGTCTGAATCAGTATAAGGCGGCTTCACGTGTGTTTGTGTGTGTCTGCGTTTAGCCATGTAGAGAACTCCCAGATGTTCAGATTTCGGAGATGAAGACAGAAGCGGAGGAGGCAAGCAGGAGCATGTGAAACTCAATGCCTCAATGCCTCCCTGCAGGCATCCCTCCCCCCCCCCCATTTTTAATGAACCAACCTTTAATTTCCTCCAGACTCCAGAGACCATGTATGTCTTTATGAGATAAGAGAACAAAGTTGGGGGGGGGGAGAACTCGAACGCCGTTCCAGAAACGCTCTAATGGAAAATCCTTTTTTCCCCTTCCCCCTTCTATTTTCTACTTCTTTAAAAAAACAAAAAAACCACAAAGCTCTCGTGTGTTGACTTTGAAGTCGCTTCTGCGGGGAGGAAGTGAATCGACCCGCTGGAAGGTCCACTAATGTAATAAAGGAGCTTAGTCCTTGTCTGTTTTGAATCCAACCCCCACGCCTTTGCTTTACATCTGCTTCTGTATCGGGCAACGGTGCGGCGCTCTCCCTTGGACGCAACCGGATAAGTTTGCAAGAGAAGCCATCATCGTGACTGTGTATAGCAGGGGTGGCCAAACTTGCTCAACGTCAGAGCCACACAGAATAAGCATCAGATGTTTGAGAGCCGCAAGACATGAATATGACACACACGTTTTTATTTGAAAACATGCAGATTTGCTTTTTATTAATGTTAAACGAGACTGCTAAAAATAAAAACGGAAGGGGCAGAAACAGGTATTGATAATGGTATTTATTTGTCCAGTGGTATTTGTTTGCTAATTATATTTATTTGTCTAAGAGAGAGAGAGAAAAGGAGAGGTGGAAAGAAAGAATGAAAGAGGTGGAAAGAAAGCGAGAGAGAGAACCGAGAAAGCAAATAGATGGGAGGGGGAGGGGGAGGGAGAAAAAGCATGCCTCCTCTTCGCTTCCCCAGCTGCCATGCGGGAACCGCACAATATGTGTGAAAGAGACGCATGCGGCTCCCGAGCTGCAGTTTGGCTACCCCTGGTGTATAGCATTAGGGTTGTTGGTTTTGGGTTGTCCTACCAGCTGTAATTCATGCTACCACGTGCAACAGCACATCATTTGGAATTCAGAAAGCATGATCATTTGGAATTCAGCTGCTGACGGGTGGGGGACGGGGACACAGAACCAAGTTCACCAGCCCTGCATGACTGTAAAGATAGCCTGGAGGGTGTGCGGACAAAGCTGGGGGTGGGGGGACAGACGAATCTCAGAAGCCAGGCTGAATATGGTTTCCGGCTCTTGCAGGGGAGACTTTTGCTCTTCTGCCCGGCTTGGTGTCCAGCAAAAGCAGGATGACTGCTGCAAAAATATTAACCGTCGCAGGGCATGTGCGGCATCAGTAATGAGCCAGGGTGGTTGTAATAGTTGGGCTAGGTCATATCCAGGTACAAGTTCAACTCTCCACTCTACCGTGAATGAAGTGCTTTGGGTGGCCTTGCGCCCGTTGCCCGCTTTCAGCCTAAACTGCCTCACAGGGTTGTTGTGAGGATAAAACAGAGCAGGTGGGCCTGTATATGTTGTCCTGAGGTTTGGAAGAAGGATTACAAAAAAATTATGTCTATGTGTTATTTATAGTCTGCCTTTCTCGTGTGGACTTCAGGCAGATTACACAGAGTGAATCGATACAGTCGACGGATGGGATGTTCAATAAATAGTGCAATAGGTCCTGACCTGGATAGCCCAGGCAAGCCTGATCTCATCAGATCTCAGAAGCCAAGCAGAGCCGACCCTGAAAAGTATTTGGAAGGGAGACCTCCAAGGAATACCAGGGCTCGGACGCAGAGGCAGGAAACATATTTTTCTTCTTTTTGATAAAAGACAAACACAACAAACAAACATACAAAAATTGGGGATTATCGTTACATCATTACATTTGCTGTTTAGTTCCCTCGTACAATAACTGATTACATTTTGTATTTGTTCCACCTTGTATTTTTATATAAATCTTTTGCATATCATTAAAAATGTAGTTCTCATTTGCTTCTAGATCGGTTGTATGTCGATATATATTTTATTTGTTGTATTCTTCAGGCCATTTGTAGAATCTTAACCATGTGTTCTCAAAGCTTCCTTTGAGGCAGGAAATATCAAGCCACCTCTCTGAAACGTCCAAGCTAGGCTTGCCAAGTCCCCCCCGGGGGGAACCCCACCCCCACGTGCACATCACCAGGAAGTGACGTGACGACGCCGGGCATGCTGGGGGCAGGGACACGACCATCCAAGGGAAAACTCTATGGTTTTCCCTCGGACAGTCGTGGCCTCGCCCCCAGCGTGCCCTGCGTCGTCATGTCACTTCCTGGTGATGTGCATGCGGCGCGCGTGCTCAAGCGGGGGAGTCCCCCGCTACGGCAATTTTTTTACTTGGCAACCCTAGTCCAAGCCCCACTAGGGGTCACCAGAAGTCACTATAGCTTCCAGGCTCGCAAGCACATACACACTCAAAATACTCACCAAAACAATAAATAAACAGTGCAATAGGATTAGGGTTGTAGAACCACACACACACTTTATACCTTGCTTTTCTCTCCAGTGGGACCCAAAGCAGCTTACATTGTTCTCCTCTTCTCCATTTTAGCCTCTCCACAATCCTGTGAGATAGGTTAGGCTGAGAACTTGTGACCGACCCAAGGTCATCCAGCGAGCTTCCACAACAGAGTGGGGATTCGAACCTGGTTCTCCAGGATCCTCGTCCGACCCTCTTAACCACTACACCACACCGTCTCTCTATGTACTAGGTAGACAATGTTGAGCATTTCTTACAGGGCTTTCTGCGTTTAGAATGTTTCCTGTGCTTTATTTTGTCGCACTCTTTACCACAGCCCTGCGAGGTAGACCAGATCTGTCCCCCAATGTTGCAGATAAGAGCCAAGAGAGGAGAGACTTGCCTAGTGTTTGGCAGTGGTGAGGTTTGAGTTGGTTGCCTTCCAGGCTGTAGCTCATTCTCTTCGGTCCCGCTGCCAGAGTTGGGATGAGAATTGTCGATTATATATTTTCCTGCTTCATGTTCATTAACCTTGAGGTGGCCGAATGAATTCTCATCTTGACCCAGGGTAGCTTACCTTGTCAACGCTGAAAGCCTTGTCCGGTTCTGTTGCCTTGGGGCACGCAGGCCTGCCTTCGGCTGCAGGGTTTCTCTTCAGCTCTTCCCTTAATATCGGAGGCCTCCGCTGCTCTTTTGCGGAGATTATATCTGATCAATGTGTCACGGTGTCACATTTTGACAAAAGGGAGCCGGGGGCGGTGGGGAGAGCACGAAAAGAGAAGATGACACTACAGTAGGTTTGACCTTTTAGAGTCTGAAAGGTTTTCTCTGAAGCAAATGCGGGCTGTCATGCTTTAGAAAAGGCGAGGCGGCTTGGGATTTCATTAGGGCCGCGATAAGATGAAACACGTATGGGTGACTCTACCTGGGTTATCGCTTGGGGGGGTATTGTTGTTGACATTTTGGAGTGCCGGTGAGGGGAGGCCGTGCCTCACAACCTCACCCAGGAGGGTGTAAACAGAAGGGAGGGGTATAACAGCATTGCAAACAAAGTATTAGACAACAAATAGTGTCCTTAAAATGAATTAGTATTTTCTTTCACAGTCCTTTGTCACAAGTTATCGAAAGCTCTAGAAGCTCTGAGCCCAGCAAGAGAGCTGAATTGAAGCAAGATAGACTGAGAGTCAGAGTTAACTTCTAGAGCTTCTGGGGCTCCACCAATGACACAGCGGCCTGAAAAAGTCAGAGGAAACGGACAGCCACCTAGGTGATCCGTAGCCGCTTAATTTGTGACTCTGGGCGATTTCTCACTAGAGCTGCCTCGCAGCACAGCGGCGTTGGCCCCAACACAAACATGTCTATTTCACACCCAAGGCTGCGGGGCTGCATTTGACTCGGGGCTTCCGATTTCCTCCCCAGTTTTATGCTTCTCAAAAACCAGGATCACGAAACTGCGGAGGAAATCGGGCGAAGCCCCGAGTCAAAATGCAGCCCTGGAGCTTCGGGATTGACATGTTTGTGTCGGGGTTGACATGTTTGTGCTGTGCTGCGAGGCAGCTCTAGTGAGAAATCGCCCTGTGTTTAGAGACAGAGAGGGAGTGGTTGATAACTTCTGTGAAAAACAACTGGAAAATAAAATACTAATTCATTTTAAGGACACTATTTGTCATCTGATACTTTATTTGCACAGTTTTTTTGGTGGTTTGCATACCTGCGTTTGCTGCACATTGATTGGTGGTTGATTTTAACCTCCAGGTGGTGGCTGGTGATCTTCCGGGATGACCACTAATCTCCACGCGACAACGATCCGTTCCCCTGGAGAAAATGGCCACTTTGATTGGCAACCCCAGTGGGAAAGGAGGAGGTGGGTAAGGCTGCATTCTGCAAATCTGGTGGAATAGCTAGGCTTGTGCCTTGGGTCACACCTGGCTGGGAGCGCCTCTCTGGGCCGAGCATAGAGAAGGGAGACTGTATTGCCCCTGGCAAGGCCGTCCTTCCTCCGTCTTTGACTGCACTCAGTGGGGGAAGTGGCTCTGAGCCCAGCACTGCTGTGGAAGGAGGCCGGATTCCGTCAGCTCACTGTGCAGGGTAAAGCGTTGTGCTCATTAGAGCAGGATTTGCTGGTGGTCCCCGGCCCGAGGGATGGCCAGCTGTCCTTGAGCAGAACCGGGGTGTTTTCTGCCCTGGCGTCAACCTGGCGGAACTCTCTGAAAAATTACATCCATGCCCTGCAGGACCTGATGCAGTTCCGTAGAGCCTGTAAGGCAGAAATGTTCCGCCAGGCATTGGGTTGAGGACAGTAGGGGTCATTTCCTGTGGGAGCGCACAGGAGCAGAGCTCCGGCAGTAAGGAGCCCAGGGGGCAGGCACATGCAACAAGCCCCGCCCCCTGCTCCCAGCAGCCCTCAGTTGGGCCACAAGGAGCAAAAAGCAGCCAGGTAAGTTGCAGAGCCCCCCTCCCCCGGCCCGCCTTCAGGTACAAGCTCTCCCTCCTCTGTGAGGACAGATCTGCACGTCCCCCACCCCGCCAATAGCTAGCAATCCAAAACAGTCCAGTGGAGCCTGAGCGGTGGGTGTTGCCTTCTGACACACTTCCGGTGATGTCAGGGGATGTGGCACATGCAAATAAGTTATGCAAACAAGTTATGCTAATGAGCTCCTGCATCTCTTTTTCTACGAAGTGACCCCTGGAGGACAGCAATAGTTACATCCTCCTGGGGCCCTCACTCCATGCCTGCCCTGTGAGGCAGTGGCACTACTGATATTCTTAGTGTCATCTTTTTAGATACTTAACTGCGTTTTACTGTTTAAGAGAAGAAGACAGAAGAGAAGAGATTGTGTTTATACCCTGCCCTTCACTACACTGAGGAGTCTCAGAGCAGCTTACAATCTCCTTTCCTTTCCCATCCCGACAACAGATATCCTGTGAGGTAGGTGGGGCTGAGAGAGCTCTGAGAGAACGGCTCTCGAGAGAACAGCTCTGAGAGCACTGGGACTGACCCAAGGTCACACCAGCAGCTGCATGTGAAGAAGTGGGGAATCAAACCCGGTTCTCCCAGATTAGAGTCCACGCTCCGAACCACTACACCAAACTGGCTTCGACTATGGATTGTATGTTTTTTAATATGTCGTACACCGCCCTGCGCCTTGCACTCTGCCATGTCAGAGTCCTGGTCTTTCTAGACCGCCACCAGCAGAAGAATGTACAGAGCTGAGATGTTCCAGCTCATGCTTTGCAGCTAACATTTCATGCGCAGTTGCTGGCATGCCTGGTTCTTTGCCAAAGGTCTCCTTCAGCTCTGTCTCACACCCTTTCATCTGGCAATGCTGAGGGTGGGCATTGAAAGGGGGACCTTCTGCACGCCAGCTGGGCGCTGTGCCACTGAGCAATGTGCCATTCCCCAGGCGTAAGGAGGAGCATTCTCTGCCCTCCCCACCCACTCACTCCCACAGCGGCTCTCCCAGAAGGGCCAAGCTTTGAGAACCGACCCCAGAAATATGGATTTTGTATCCCTGTTGGCCCTCCCTGGCTTGTACCCCCAACCTTTCGACAAGCCATTAATTGGTAACGGAGAGGCGTTTCGGCTTCCTTGACGGTATTTGAAGTGACACGTTCTTCCTCCCTCTCCCGGAGTACATATCTATGTGTTTAATAATGGTTCACACCAATGTAATTAAAGCGAAATCTTGTGAATCGTGGAGGTGGCAGTAAATACCACTTCGAGCCCAATATCGCCTCTGCCCACGGCGTATTCTTTAAAGGAATTGTTCCCCTGTCTTGTGGATGAAATGCAGAATGCCCCCGCACACACTCTTCCTTGGTTCTACCCTCCCCCCACCCATAGCTGTTGAAACCATGAAGGGAGTTATATCTGATTGCTTCTCCACCTTATCGTCTCTCCCCTCCTCTAACCTGCTATTAAAATATTGCTGTTTTTCTGCTTAAGTCTTACTAAAGACAGACCCTCTGAAAATAATCCCCTGCGGGGTAGAAATGAACTTGATGAACCAATCTAAATTAAGGTTGCTCCAATTATAAAGGCCCCACTCAGATATACCTCGCAGTTGTTCACTTGCGTGGTTTATTTCTTTGGGATGAAGGGGCTGGTAATAATCGGTTACATAAATTTCAGAAGTAAATAAGAACCGGAAAACAGATCTAAGAAGAAAAAGAAGAAGAGATTAGATTAGATTTATACCCCACCCTTCACTACCCGAAGGAGTCTCAGAGTGGCTTACAATCTCCTAGGTGGGGCTGAGAGAGCTCTTTCGAGGACTGCCCTTGAGAGAACAGCTCTGAGAGAACTGTGACTAACCCAAGGTCACACCAGCAGCTGCATGTGGAGGAGTGTGGAATCAAACCCAATTCTCCCAGATTAGAGTCCACACTCCTAACTACTACACCAAACTGGCTAAGTCGTTTACCTTCTGCCCCATTTCTCGGGGGGTTGTAAAGAGGGGTTCTTTCGGGGGGGGGGGGACGCGGGGGAACACCCAACAGCAGGAACTCACCCCCGACCACACCCCCGACAGCACAGCTCATTAGCACATTAGGCCACACCCGCATGTTACCAGGTGTGTTTATCCAGCCACAGCCACCTTTTGCTTCTTATTCTGTTTACCTTGTTTGTTGTCAAAACCCAAGGCTTTTTTGTAGCAGGAACTCCTTTGCATGTTAGGCCACACACCCCTAAAGTAGCCAATCCTAATGAGTTTCTGCTGTTGGGTGTGGCCTATTATGCTAATGAGTTCCTGCTGGGCGTGGCCAACTTGGGAGCCCCCCGGAACTCCGTTCCTGTGCGTTCCTGCCCAAAAATAGCCCTGGTTTGGGGTCAGATGCCCCCAACGCTGCTGGGGTGAAATAGGCCTGTGGCTGCATTCAGACATAACGCCAAGCAGTCGGGCAGGATTGTGGTTGGTTTCTGTGCTCCTCTGACCTCTCTCCTTCCCGGCACGTTTCCCAGCTCCATTACCCTTCAGTTTGCCATGGTGTCAAAGGCAGTCAGTCAGAGGAGCGAGGGGCTTGTACAAAGGAAGCACAATACTAAATTGTGCTTGTGCTTGACTGGAGATCAGTTGGAGCGCGAGGCGATGTCCGAATGCACCCTGCCTCTTATCAGTCCTTGGCTATTAGATTTGATGGGAATCTGACATCCTCTGACTTGAGCTCCATCATGGGAGAGGCCATGGGTTATTAATTCAATAACACAAACGTTTGCTGGATCACATTGTATTTTCCTCCTTTGTTTGGTAGAAGGGTCTGCTGTCTCTCCATGCAAATCGTCTACCCAGAGGGCACCGTTGTATTATTCAAAGGCTATTAGCCGAACAAGAATATGCGCGGAGCTTCCCCGCAGATGCAAAATGCTTGCGTTTCTGGGACGTGTTGTCGCGGGGACCCTAGAAACCTCTGAACGACGTCCAGCTATCCGTCACTAATTCGGGGCGTTTCCACCAAAACACAGATGGCATTGGTGTCGGCCTCCCCCCCCCCCCCCCCTACCCCCCCCGCTTAAAAAATCAAGGGGAGAGGGGGATCGTAACAATCCCCACCGTCTGACTGAGGAAGGTTTGCGGTCCCGTGTTTGTGGCGGCCCTAATTCTGATCTATTGAGCTGCTTTCTAATTTTGTTGGGAGGCTGAGGTAATTTAGAAGACCGCCCGTTCTCGGAGTCGGTATTGAATTTCCATGGAAATTGCAACTGCCCGGAGCTATGAGGGAGCAAAGTTAGGCCCTGGCAGTTCTCTGGGCTTTCATTATTTATTAGGGTCGATATGCCAGGTTGGCTCCATAGCCGAGGTGATGTGCTTGAGGAGTGTGTGTGTGTGGGGGGGGGGAGAAGTGTAGAACGCACTCTTGGGTGCCGGATTTAGCTTCCTAAGACACCCAATTTGTGTTGTAAACAAAGCGAGTTGCCTTATGCCAAGTCAGACCATCAGTCCACCAAGTTGGCAGCTCTGACTGACTGGCAGCAGGTCTTTCTCTGTCGACTGCTACCGGAGAGCCTCTGAGTGGAGATTGATCCTGGGAACCTCCCGTATGCAAGTCTGCCCTCAAGCCGCAACTGGCTCATGGTGCCCCTATGAAGTTCCACTTTGTGGGGGTTTTCGAGGCAAGAGAGGAGCAGAGGTGGTTTGCTATTGCCTATCTCTAGCTGCGGTCACACGGAGCATTAGGCCCGCTAGAGGGACAGAAGATAGGTGGATTTTCCGGGCGCGATCTCACTGCCACATCTGGGAATCGTCAAGCTCCCGAGGCTTCCCGCGGAAGATGCGCGGTAAAAAACTAGTACCTCGGAGGTACTAGTTTCCTGAAACTGCGGGGCAAGGGCGGGCGTCTGATCGCATTTCCGGTGGTAGTTCTGGCGCCCACCCATGTCCCCTCGCAAAAAGGTGTTTTTTCCCCCAAAGTCTCCACGGATGCGCACAAGCACCCAAGGGAGCATGCGCACATTTGAGTTTAAAAAAAACCCCAACCCCGTTTGCCCCGTGCCCCGCTTTTTTGCCGCGCCACAGGACTGTGGAGTGATCGGCACCTCGACCCTACCACGGGACCTCAACGGGACCTCCATGGTAGGTCTGCTTGCGCAACCGCGCGGTTTTTAGCCCCAGGGCAAACAGCCACGCCTCCCCCCGCATTTTCCTGCCCGTGTGCCCGCAGCCTCTGTGTAGCAGCCCCAGTCTTCTTTGGTGATCTCCATCCAAGTCCTGAGTGTGGTTAAACTCTGCTTAGCTTCCAAGCTCTGATGAGACTGGGCTAGTCGGGGCTGCTACCCAGGGCCATAGTCCATCCCATATCCTGCAAGGTCTAGATGCCTCTAGAGGGAAATAGTCCTGTATTAGGCCATTTGAGAAAGATGCTTTGAAGGTGTAATCCTGCAAATGTGGAAGAGTGCCGTCTGGGCTGAGCCCCACCCGTTGGGTTGCCTCTGAATATGGAGGTTTCCTTTAGTCGCCATGACTAGCAGCTACTGATAGACCTGTCCTCCATGAAGAGCCTCTGGTATAGCAGCCTAAGTCGAGGGCTTTTTTTGTAGAAAAAGCGGAACACACTCTTAGTAGGTAACTTTAAATGAATCATGACCCTGGAATGTACATGATGCTGGAATCCAGCACACCTCTGCCATGGCTACATGGCCAGCTGCTCTCCTGAACCACACAGAGGTATGAACTGTTCAAAACAGTGTGTGTGTGTGTGTGTGTGTGTGTGTGTGTGTGTGTGTGTGTGTGAGAGAGAGAGAGAGAGAAGAGAGAGAGAGAGAGAGAGAGAGAGAGAGAGATTACATTGCAACTCACTTATGGCAACCCCAACGAGGGGCCTTCAAGGCAAGTGAGAAGCAGAGGTGGTTGGTCATCGCCTTCCTCTGCAGAGTCTTCCTGGCTGGTCTCCCTTCAAAGTACCAACCTGGCCTAGCTTCCGAGATCTGACGAGATGGAGCTATACCGCGCTGACTCCCCTCCCACTCAAAACACTGCTTGCTTTGAAAATTGCAAATAAATCATCCATGTGAATGTAAAGCGTTCTTGACTTGAAATACCAGGGACGTGTTGAACAATGTAAGCTTGATCTCCCCCCCCCCCTCCACAGGAAGATTGCAGAATCACTACAAATCACTGCTTTCGCTTGGGGGAGGGGGGGGGGGACACAAGCTTTGAGTGCTTGAAAGTAGCAATGCTTGTGGAAATCTCTGAAGCAGGAGGAATTGCTGAGTAAGGTGTTCACTGACCATAGCAAGGCATCAGTGTGGTGAATAACCTTCTGTCCCTTCCTGTGAACTGCAAAACCCGAACAAACGGCAAAAAAAAAATGTTCACGCAATGTTGGCACATTGACTTACCAGTTCTCAAGCCTTATGTGCAGGAGTGGCCATGGCTCAGTAGTAGAACATCTACTTTTATACAGAAGGTTCCAGGTTCAGTTCCCAGCACCTGCAAGTAAAAGGATCCAACTGATGTGATTCAGTATAAGTAGGGTTGCCGGCCCCAGGTTGGGAAATACCTGGAGATTTGGGGGGGTGGAGTCTGAAGAGGGTGGGCTTTGGGGAGAGGAGGGACTTCAGTGGGGTATAATGCCATAGAGTCCACCTTCCCAAGTGGCTGTTTTCTCCAGGTGAACTGAACTCTGTCACCTGGAGATCAGTTGTAATACCAGGAGATCTCCAGCCACCACCGGGAGGTTGGCAACTGTTAAGTATAGGGCTACTTCATGTATGCACATTGTTTTAGGAGCTGTGGCTCAGTAGTGGGAGCCCTTGCTTTGCATCGTGCAGGAGGTCCGGGATTAACCCTTGCCATCTCCAGTCCAAAGGACAACTGTTAAGTATAAGGCTACTTCATGTATGCGCATTGTTTTAGGAGGAGCTGTGGCTCAGTAGCTTTGGATCATGCAGGAGGTCCGTGATTAACCCTTGCCATCTCCAGTCCAAAGGATCACAAAGTAGTTGATATGAAAGACCTCTGCCTGAGACCCAGAGAGTCTGCTGCCAGTCAAAGTAGTACAACGGTTGTAATCGGTTTACCCCTGTCTGATCGCTCTCCACCGGTGTCTTGCCACGTCCGTTCGGAAGCCCGAGGCTTCCGATTTTCGCCCGCCGTTTTTTTTTTAGGTTGCCGATATGCGCTTGGGCGAAGCTTCGCCCCGGCGTTTGTTTTTTTAAAAAAGAAAAGGCCCTTAGTTTAACGTTTCGGAGGAGTCCGGGACTTCAGGGAGGCCAGTTTGGGCTTTAAACTTTAAAGGTAAGTCCTTACCTTTAAATGTAATACGGGGTGTTTTGAGCATGCGCAAAGATCGCCATTCTGTGGATGGCTGCCTATGCGCATGCTCAAACTGAGTTTTTTTTTAAAAACAAACGCCGACGCCCGCAGCATGTGAACGGGCATACAGCGATGGGCTCCGCTGTGAGGGAGGTAAGTGTGATCGCGTTTCAGCCGGCATAAACTGCACCGGTTCCAACCGGTACAGTTTATGCCGGCTGAAATGCCCCATCTGAACGCACCCCTTGAACGTTGAAGCTTGGGATGAGCGACCCTTCCCATTCCGAGACTGGGCTTTCTCTCACTGCCACTCCGGCCCCTTCTCAGCCTTGGGCTTAGGAAATGCTGCCATCGATTGATTAGGACAGCACTCCAGTCTTGCCTCTCCATAGATTGGGTGGCTTGCTCTTTGTTTGCGGCATTGATCAGTGCTGCGGCCTCCGGAGGTCGGAGGCCAGCAAATTCATTAACCTCTACACCGGTCACCTTTTGCTCCTTCCCAGTGTCTCGTGTCTCATGCATAGGGAACTTTGCTAATCGTTTTTGAGAAGGATTTAAGAGCTGCTGTGTGCATAAACAACGGCCTTGAGTGCTGCAGCCACGCAGAAAAGCCTGCGTTGTTTCAGCTTCATGAATGGCTGCGAAGATTTGCATTTGGGTAGTTGTGGCATTGTTCTACCCGTCGCTGTGAAGACCTCGCTGGGAGGCAGCAGTGCTCTCTTCTGGGTACCACGGTTCAAGTAGAAAAGCAGAAGGAGCTCTCAGGAAAACAACAGCCAGTGTGGTGCAGTGGTTAAGAGCAGCAGACTCTAGTATGGAGAAGTGGGTTTGATTCCCCACGTGAAGCCTACTGAATGACCTTGGTCCAGGCACAGTTCTCTCTGGACTCACCTCACAAGGTGCCTCTTGTGGGGACAGGAAGGGGAAGGTGATTGTAAGCCGCTTTAAGACTCCTCCAGGTTATTAAGAAATGGGGTATAAAAATCTTGTCTTTTTTTTTTTAAGCCCCCAGAGGGGATTTTTTATTGATTTTTATGCACTACAAAAATTACAACAGAAAAGAAGGGAAGGGGAAACTTCATATATAGGAGAAAGTAAAGGTACCCACTACTAACTAAAAACCCAAGAGAGGAGATCCTCCAACTAGCTTAGATACATCAAGTCTTCTCGTCATCAATCCCTTTATAAACTGAGTCAAACATTTAGCCCTTTTCCCTTAAAGTTTAAATTTAACTGTCTAATAACAGTACCCCCAATCATCCCCAAAAAAGTTCTCAAAGGCACAATTCAGAGTCCTTCAGCCTTTACTTCTTCTTTTCCCTTCTCTTCCGCAACTTATAAGGACTTTTGGGGGCTGCTGCCCCTTGCTCAGACAGAGTCCTCTCCGGAAGAACCAGTTTCCAGCTCTCTTCTTCATATGCCCCAGTTCATAATACGATTATTCTGGGCACGGGCTCCATTCATTGGGCTAATTTCTCCTCATGGCCCCGTCTCATAGGGAGTTCCGGACTATGGTGACCCATTTCAGGGTCTTTTTCAGCGGCCATGCTGCCATAGTGGAACGAGCTACCAATATAAATAAGGCCTCATCCCTGCTTTCCTTACGAAGAGTTTTTGAGTTTTATTCAGAACAGCTTTTTGCTTAAACCCGTGGAAGGGTGTGCGTACATGTGCAGGTTTTATCTGATATTCTGCTAGGCTTAGACTGCTGTTGTGAGGAATTAATTTGGGCTGATAAGTTGCTTCGCTTACCTCACAGCTACATTTGTGCGCTTTTTAAAACGATCTGTTTTGACAGTTCCTACTGTGCGCCAACCTAGCAGTTCGAAAGCAAGAAATTGCAAGTAGATAAATAGGTACCACTTCAGTGGGAAGGTAACAGCGTTCCGTGCGCCTTGGTGTCTAGTCATGCCGGCCACATGACCACGGAAACGTCTTCGGACAGCGCTGGCTCTTCGGCTCTGAAACGGAGATGAGCACCGCAACCCTAGAGTTGGATTTGACTGGCTTTCGAGCAAGGGAACCTTTACCTTTTTACTGTGTGCGTATCGTAAACTATCTTGAGCCCGCGTTTTGGGGGGGAAGCCAGTCAAGAAACCGCTTTAATAAACTGGGTGGGGACCGTCCTGGCATGCTGGAGGAGCCTCCCCTGCTCCCCACATGCAGGTATGCCCCGTGGTGACCCATACAAATGGGCTGCCTGATTCAGACACTTCCTCCCCTGAAGAAGAATGGGTTTGAACGCAGCTCATGCCTACAGGCCTCCGTGTGAAGCTCCTGTCTCACACTTGACATAATTTATGCCGTGGAGGGGGCGAGCGCATATTCCCTCTTGTCACAGGAAGCCTGTCGCTGCCTTTTAAAATGGGGAATAAGAGGTAATTTAAATTCTGTGCCCTGGGGCTACAATCTCAAAGCACGCCCGTTTACTCCAGTCGTACTGCTAGGTTCTCTCTCTCTCTCTCGCTCATATGCCAGTCCCCCAGCCGTGAGGGAATCTCTGCTCCTCAGATTCACACTGTTTTAGCACATCGCTTCTCCTCAGGATGGGGCATCCATGCTTTCTTTGGCTCTGCCCTCGCTATATACAAGGAAGCAGGAAGAAGCTGAGGCCATGGGTGGTCAATAGCTCTTGCAGGGCTTCTGGGCTGGGCCTCGGAACCTGTTTTGTGCTTTTGATTAATTGGCAAGTTCCTCCCTCGTAATTGGCTTGGTGTTTTCTGAACTTTCACTGAGTTAGTAGAAAGCCAGTAGCCCTGTTTGCTTGTTACAATGAATGCACATGCATATGTGAAGGAGAACTTGGCATGAATGCATATGTGAAGGACAGCTCTGAGGTAAGAGCCAGCCCTGCCAGATCAGACCCGTGGTCCGCCTCGTCCAGGATCCTGCCATAGGGTGGGCCTCAACTTTTGACTGATGTCTAGCCTCTCAGAGGCGTTCTGTCTCTGAACTCAGAGAATCTGTTGGGCAGCGTTCCCCCTAAGCTGAGGTAGTGTGAGCTAGCTCACAGATTTTTAGCCTCTGGATCACACATTTCTTGTCTTAGCTCAGGAAGGACGGCTCTTGAGCAAACTAATTTATGCAGCAGCCCAATCGCTCGCTCACAACTTTAATGCCGGTGGCTCACAAAGTAGAATTTTTGCTCACAGGACTCTACAGCTTAGAGGGAGCATTGCTGTTGGGTATTTAATACTGCAGAGAAAAAGAAATGCAGTGCACATGTATGTATTAGCTTTTAAAGATAAAGTTTACTAATTACTTAGGGGGAAAGGGAACTGGGAGTTCAAAACAAGAAAACATCCCGATCGGATCTCTAATCTACATCTTGGCTCTGTAATGGTGAAACCTCGTGTCTGTGCCCCAGGCAAGAGAACAAAGGCAGTAAAAGTTATCCAAGCCTCCACCACGGGACACCCTCAAATCTATCGATTAGCCAATACCCACTTACTTTGACTATTGTCAGCTATACTCTGGTGGGAGAGACGTGCAGACTCCTCTGTTGACCCTAAGCAAACTAGCTAGGAAATTAGCATGCACAAACAAACATATTAACTCCTTCATGACATCAAGGAAAAGAACTTGCACATATTCCAACGGAATCCCATTCAGACATCATGGAAAGTAACTCGCAACCACCAAATCTGACTGAGGAGTCCTTTCAAAGGCCAAAATAGAGGCAGTGATTTTCCAGGATCGGGAGCCATCCCAAGGAAATTGGGACTGCTAGTTGTGCAGTATCGGCCATTTGGGTTCTTCTTCAGTTTTTCAGACAATATCTGGAAGAACAAGTGCTGTCAAGCTGGTTTAGGATGCTTGTAAGGCAGCGGACGGACGTCCTGCTGTTCTTCCTCCGATTCGCACACCCCGTTGTCGCTGCGCCTGGCGGGTGCTTTATAGCTGCCCAAGGAAGGCCTTGACAGGTAACCAATGAGCTGCCGGATCAGTGCTCCGTCCTCCCATCCCATAGGGAGAGAGGGACCCTCTTCCCCCTCTGTTTTCCATGTTCCTGTCTGTCTTCCTCGGTCGTCCTTCGATTCCTGCCCGGAACAGATGGCCTCATTGTCTCCGCTGTTTATCATCAACCTCTGAAGTGTGAGGCTGCCGAACCAGCGATGGACGAACAAGGTTTGCTCTTTTGTTACGCCGTCTGTTTCTGATGTCACTTTTTGTGTCCGTGCGTGCTTCCAATTGTCCTCGGACGTGAATGCTTTTTGCATTTGCTCGGTGGTGGTGGTGGGGAGGATAAGCCATCCAGGAGAGAATGTGGCCGAGGTGCAGGAGGGCTAGAAGCGTGAGTTAGGAAGAAAAGATGATGGGAGAGTCAAATGCGAGGGTCGGCTTGGGACGGAAGGCAACCAGCATGCTTTTTTTTTTTTAAGGATAATCTCTGTTATCGCTGCTGAAGCTTGAGAGCGGTTACTTGTCAATGCCTCGTGCCCAGGTCTGTCAATGGGACTTTGGCCTCCGGTCCTCCAGCCTGTGAGCTCAAAACAATACCACAGTATTTGCCTAGCAAAGCCTCACCCAACCCCTCCAGGGGTTGTTAAACTGCTGCTCAATTCTGATGTTGGAAGAAGGTAGATGGAGTGCCTCCTCTCCTTGAACCTTGTTTGTGTTTGTGGCTTCCTTTCTATCGTGCAGTTCTAACTCATTTGTCCGTCTTCCTTCCCATGCTGCATCTTACATTCTTGGCTGCAAGCCCTAGAATGGCATTGTTTAGATTTGGGTTTTCCTCTGTCTCCCTTCTGGGGCTGTTCGGTTGCAGGCAGCACTTTGTACATGCTCAGGCACATGTTTGTTCGTTACTGATCGATCGGAGACCTTCCTCTGCAAAGATTGTGCTCAAGGCAGCTCCCACTTAAAATCACCCGAGAGCAGTGCACGAGCTTTGGCAGGCAATGCTACTGCTCGTTGTACGACTCAGAAGTAACCAGATGCACCATTGATACCCACATGCATCTGCAGAACTTGCCAATGTGAAAAATCAAGAATTCAACTTAACAAGAACTAGAGTGTTTTCAGAATGGGCTTCTTGTTTAATGTGTGGGATTGTTTGTATTTTGCAGTCTCAGCTTAGTCCCTTTCAGACATTACAATCACATGTACCAGGAGCAAACCAAGTGCCCCAGACCAGGAGCTCCCTGTACATGGGATTTTTTCAACACATATGGTTGCCGTGGTTTGCAGACAGCAGCAATGCACATGTTTTACTATGTCCGTATGGCCTCAGTACACATGAATGCAAACCCTGAAAAATCTGGTGCTCATTTTGTGTGCGCTAAGGTGGGATATGCACAATAGATACATACATTGCCCCAGTTTTCATGTTAACAAGGCCACCACTTGTATCAAGAGGATCACAGGTAGCCCTTGCTCCCATTACACACACTTTGTAGGCTTCCTGTATTGCATGTATGTAGCATCTGAATTCAGTATGTGGCAAAAAGATTTAGCAAGCTGAGAGTTTTGATTCTGCATTACCTTTTAAAGCAGGCTTCTAGGTCCTAAAGCTCTGGAAATAGGTTTGGAAGCATACAAACGCTGCCTAGTGAGATCTTAGAAGACGAATTAGATGAATCGTCCTGTAGAGCTGATGATGGTTTCCAGCAATGAAAAGGTGGCGCTCTAATGAGCGTCTTAGGTCTCCCCTCCCCCCCCCCACTAGCACAGTCGGAATGGAATTACCCACACCAAATAAAGAAATGGGGCTTTGTTTTAATTAGCATAATTTATAGATGTTGCAAATTTCAGCTTCCCTTGCCACAGAATTTGGATGAGTTTTAGTGGAGGGCTGACTAGGCCACCTCCTCTGGAGAAGGCTGGCTGATTTCTGAAAGAAAAGTAGGGATGTGCCATAGGGCAAGGAAAAATCAAAATTCAGCCTGAATGGCTGCCATTGTTCAGATTAGTTAGACAAACTTGCTGGGGTATTACTTCAGTGGATGCCAGCTGAGCCTTTAAATGCTGCCGGGCGTGTTCACGCACATGAACAGAAGCACCTTGAATTGCTTTGTCTTCAAGAGATCAGCCATTTTGGAAAGCATCTATGTATCTAGAATTACAATCTAGACCTCCTTCCCCTAGTAGGATCGGGGGCCCTTTGCATTCTGTTGACCAGTTTAAAAAACACACTGTTTTGGATTCCACCTCAGGTTTCCATGTTCACTGATTTCCGTCCTTTTGTGGCAGACTTACCCCCAAGCTATTCCTGGGACGGGGTGTGTGTGTCTCCTTTACCCCAAAAACAACATTTCCATAAGGGATGTTTTGGAGTAGCAGCGGAGGCCGGGAGGCAGAGAGGTCACTCTCCCTGGATCCATCCATCCACAGAAATTTTGGCGTCAAGGCCATGAATCTGGCCTCGTTCTCCATATCTGTTCATTCCATACTTCCTTCCGGGAGCTCGGAGTGGTATATGCCGTTCTCCCTTTCTTCATTTTGTCATCCCAACAACCTTGTGAGGTAGAAAAGGTTACGAGAGCACGGTTGGCCCAAAGTCATGTGGTTAGAACTTGGGTCCCCCCAGTCTCACACTACCACCACTACCAATGGTGTTGGCAACAAATGGAGCCAGGAGACGGCTCTACGGAAGATCTGGCCACAATACAGCGCTGGGTTGGTACCGCAGGACTGAACAGTTTAACATCTACTGGACACTACCTATCGCCATGAAAAACCACCTACCTCTAACGAATGACCATCTTGTTTAAATTTGAGCACTTTATTTGTGATATTCGTTGGTTTTTACTGTTTTTATCCTGTTTTTGGGAGCTGCGGTGGCTCAAGTGGTTAAGACACTGAACTGTAGGCTGTGGAAGGTCGGTAGTACAGCAGTTCGAGACCCGAGTGTGCCACATGACGGAGTGAGCTCCCGTCTCTGGTTCCAGCTCCTGCCAACCTAGCAGTTCGAAAGCAAGAAATTGCAAGTAGATAAATAGGTACCACTTCAGTGGGAAGGGAACAGCGTTCTGTGCGCCTTGGTGTTTAGTCATGCCGGCCACATGACCACGGAAACGTCTTCGGACAGCGCTGGCTCTTCGGCTTTGAAACGGAGATGAGCACCGCAACCCTAGAGTCGGATTCGACTGGCTTTCGAGCAAGGGAACCTTTACCTTTATCGTGTTTTTATGTATGGGCATATCTTGTCCTCTTGTAACCCGCCCTGAGCCCGTTCGCGGGGAGGGCGGGGTATAAATACAAAAATAAATAAATAAATAACCACAGCGCCGTATCAGCGTTTCATGAAAACACAGCTGAATTGCTGTTTTTTTTAAAAAAAAAATACAAAGTTTCTGCAGGCGTCTTTCCTTCATGAAGCTTCCTTTGAACACATCTGGCAGTGATGTGAGGATTGGGGAATACTTTGCTAATTGATGGCTGCACATGTCAGTTGACCTATACTGAGGTGGATTTTGACACCGTTTCAAGCACAACCCCTTAAAATTTAAACCAGGGACGGATAAGAACTGGTGGGGGGCCGACCGATCTGTCAGGCAGTGAACAACCTGCTGGTTATGAATAAAAACAATCCCGACATGACTTAAGTGCTGCCAAAAAGCCGAGGTAGATAAAGAAGTTTCTCAACAATGCCTGAAAAGTAGTTAACAAAAACGACCTTTTTAGTATTCTGTAACCGTCCAGGGTCTCTATGTGGAGGCAGGCAAGGGCAGACCACCTCTGAATGTCTCTTGCCTTGAAAACCCTACAGGGTCACCATACGTCAGCTGTCACTTGACAGCAATATATATATATATTTCCTGAATTTCAGAATTAAAAGCGTGGTTTAAAGTGGTAGTTAACCTGTGTTCTGCTTTCTAAAGTATGCACTGTGGGCGTGTCCCGAATTTGGCAGGAACCAAAGATCCTGGAGAATTTTGGCTGGGAATATCAGCATTTCATCCCAAATACTTGAATCTCTGCCCTGGCTACCCTCAGGATTCTGCCCACTTCATAGGAACCAGTAGATACCAGACGTTGAAAGTGTGTATGTGTGGGGGAGAGATACCAACAGATACCCCGGACTTCACTACCCGAAAGAGTCTCAGAGTGGCTTACAATCACCTTCTCTTCCACTCCCCACAACAGACACCCTGTGAGGTAGGTGGGGCTGAGAGAGCTCTGAGAGAACTGCTCTTGAGAGAACAGCTCTGAGAGAACTGTGACTGGCCCAAGGTCCCCCAGCTGGCTTCATGTGGAGGAGTGGGGAATCAATCCTGGTCCTCCCAGATTAGAGTCTGCCTCTCTTAACCACTACACCAAGCTGACTCAGTATAAGTGTGGTGGAGATTTTATGGTATAGTCTTGGATGCCCCCTCCCCCCCAAAAAAGACAGGACTTTTTACATGAGCTGCAAGAAAAAGGAACAAACCCTCAGAAATATCGAACGAGGACTGAAAACGCTTCAGATTTCTTTAGGAGAGAGGCACTGTGTCTCAGTGGCACAGCCACTGCTTGTCAGGCAAAACGTCCTGGTTCAGTCCCCAGCATCTCCAGTTAAAGACTGTCAGTGGATGATGGGAAAGACCTCTGCTTGAGACCCTGGAGAGCTCCTGCTAGACTGAGTAGACGATACTGACTTTGATGGAGGCCAGCGGTCTGATTCCGTAGAAGGCAGTTTCATGTCTTCAGGTAGAATGTTGAGAGATTCTGACCATGAAAAGGGATAGTGGGTGGGGGGAATCAAGTCTGTTGACATCTATCAGAGTTCCGATAATCTGAGAGGGGCAGGTTTTTTTCAAGGGGAAGGATTTCTAAATTATTTTCTCGCGCCCCTGTTTTCTTATGTCAACCCCATAGGGTTTTCAAGGCAGGGAAGGATTTCTAAGTTATTTTCTTGTGCCCCTGTTTTCTTATGTCAACCTCATAGGGTTTTCAAGGCACGAGGCGAACAGAGGTGGTTTGCCACTGCCTGCCTCTGCCCAGCAACCCAGGACCTTCCTTGGTGGTCTCCTGACCAATGTTCCCTCTAAACTGTGGAGTCCTGTGAGCAAAAATTTTACTTTGTGAGCTACCGGCATGAAAGTTGTGAGCGAGGATTTGGCTCCTGCATAAATGAGTCTGCTCTGGAGCCCTCCTTCCTGAGCTAAGACAGAAATGTGTGAGCCGGAGGCAAAAAAAACTGTGAGCTAGCTCACACTAAATTCAGCTTAGAGGGAACACTGACCCACAGCTACAGTGGGGCTATTGGGGCCCCCGCCCCCTTCCTTAAAGGACCAGCCCCACAAGATACATTTGAGGGGGGGGGAAATTGGAGAGGATTTTTTGAGAAGATCTTTTGAGAAGAAGTGGGGGATGGCACACGCCCCTCTCCCTCCCTCCTGCAAGATTTAAAGGGCCTTCCAGCTGATTGGGTTGGCCACGTGCTCCCCGCCGATCAGCTGAAGGGCCCTTTAGATCTTCCAGGAAGGGAGGGAGGGAGAGGGGTGGCCGCCAGCGGTCAGGCTTGGGGGTGGATTGGAGCTGACATAAGAATGATGGCAGCCCCAGCAGCCCCGCCAGAAAAAATCTTTTGCCCCACAAGCCACAAAATCCTGGCTATGGGCCAAGCGCTATCCAGGGGCAACCCTACTTAGTTTCCAAGTTGTCACGAGATCCAACTAGCCTGGGCCATCCAAGTCAAGACTTTGTATGTTTGTGTGTGTGTGGTTTTATTGCTTTCATCGGAAGCAGTGAACTGAAAGATGGGATATGCGTAGTTTTAAGAAAATAGGAGCAGCGTAGAATGAAAAGTTAGTGTAAGTGAGCAAGCCTTAGTCATCCCAGTGTGCTGTAATGGTGAGTGTTCGGCCAGGACTGGGAGAGGATTCAGGTTCCAATCTCCCCAGCCACAAAGCTCACTGGGTGACCTTGGGCCAGATACTCACCCTCAACCTAGCTGACCCTACAAGGTGTCTGTGAGCATAGACAAACTCCTCCTTGGAGGAGGAGGAGGAGGAGATTGGATTTATACCCCGCCCTTCACTATCCAAAGGAGTCTCAGTGCTGCTTACAATCTCCTTTCCCTGCCCCTCCCCACAACAGACACCCTGTGAGCACTGTTCCCTCTAAGCTGAGTTAGTGTGAGCTAGCTCACAGTTTTTTAGCCTCCGGCTCACAGATTTTTGCCTTAGCTCAGGAAGGAGGGCTCCAGAGCAAACGAATTTATGCAGTCGCCAAATTGCTCGCTCACAGCTTTGATGCCCCCTCCTTGCTCACAAGACCCCACAGCTTAGAGGGAACATTGCCTGTGAGGTAGGTGGGGCTGAGAGAGTTCTTTCGAGAACAGCCTTTGAGAGAGCACCTCTGAAAGGACTTGTGACTGACCCAAGGTCACACCAGCAGCTGCACGTGGAGGAGTGGGGAATCAAACCCGGTTCTCCCAGATTAGCGTCTGAGCTCTTAACCACGACACCAAATTGGAGAAGGATAGAAGTGGTTTTTGCATTGCATATCAGCCTCTTCTTATGGAAATTTGTTCTTGCTGCTGCCATCAAGTCCCAGCTGACTTATGGCGACCCCGCGGGGCTTTCAAGGCAAGAGACATTCAAAGGTGGTTTCCCACTGCCTGCCTCCGTGTCACGCCCCTGGCGTCCCTTGGTGGTCTCCCAAATACTGACCAGGGCTGACCCTGCTTGGCTTCCAAGATCTGATAAGATCAGGCTAGCCTGGGCTATCCAGGTTCGCCAAAGTTGTCTGTTTTTAAATTTAATATTATTTATATGCCGCCGTGTTCCAAACATGTTCCAGGTGGTTAATCATGCGAGAGCTGATAGTGCTCCCGCCGAAAAAACAATACAGGAACACGATAATGGCGCTGTGATTCTTATGAAGGATGGGAGCTGTCGGTGGCCCGAGGAGCCCGTGCGTAGAATTCATTTCCAAAATTCGAAGTCGGCAAAAGCAGGACAGAGATGAATTGCGGCCGGGGTCCGTGAAGCTCAGCCGAACGTTGAGATGATGAGGTGTCGGAAAAAACGTCTCCAGTTGCGACTTAGTGGCTTTGCGTCCATCCACCCTAGACTGACCTGTCTGGGTAATAAAGTGCTTGTCACCCAAAATGCCAAGCCCAGCGGCTTTGGTGTTCTCTGCGGACTCACACTGAGACGTTACCTTGCAGGGCTCTTTTTGTAGCAGGTACTCATTTGCATATTAAGCGACACACCCCTAATGTAGCCAATCCTCCAAGTTACAGTAGCTCCTGTAAGAAGAGCTCTGTAAGCTCTTGGAGGATTGGCTATATTAGGGGGTGTGGCCTAATATGCAAAGGACTTCCTGCTACAAAAAAAGCCCTGCCTTTCAGCAAAGGTTCGTTGACATCCATGGACTGATTGGGCAGCCTCTTCCCTTCTTGGCCCCGTCTTGACTAGAATTGAGCTCTGTTTGAGCAAATTATTCTCCTTCCTAAAAAAGAAAAGTCAGAATAAATCTAATTTTGTAATTTTTTTAGTATTTTTGTATTTTTTAAAAAATGTGTATATGTGCAGGTGTGAGTGTGTGTGCACCTGGAAGTCATGGCGACCTCTGGTGACTGACCCCTACTGGGGGCCTGGAGGATATTCAGAGAGGTGGCTGAATAAAGCCTGCCCCCGCCTCCCGGCTGCTGGTATTCCAAGGACGCACTTGCCAAGGTCGACCCTGCTTAGCTTCCAAGATCTGACATGATCGGGCTTGCCTCGGCTATCCAGGTCAAAGCAATAAGTCTAATTCTGGAGCATATTCTGAAGTTAGACCTCTTTGAGCTCCTGATGACATTGGAGCAGAAGGGGGCCAACTCTCTTCTCCTTGTGAGCTCCCTAAACTCTTCAGGCTTTTCCTGATGCTGCATTCTCTTTCCCCCAAACTTACCTGGAAGTGTGTATGTGTGAGACACAGTCACTAATTCCTCCAATATACCTGTTGCAGGTATTCTAGAGGGTCTTGGAGAGTTCTCCTCCCACTAAAGCCTACCAGGCACTGTTAGGTGCTTCTCCAGACAGCATGGCTGACCAAATTGGCTATGGGCTGGGAGGGGTCTTACCTGATTTCCAACCTACCAGGCACTGTTATGTGCTTCTCCCCACAAATTGGCTGTGGGCTGGGAGGGGTCTTACCTGATTTCCAGCTCTAGCCTCATTCTCAAATGTTGTGGTCCCTTTGTGACATCCAATGTAATCTTTATGATACATTATTTTTAAAATTATCTTGGCACTTTGGTGTAGTGGTTAAGAGTGTGGACTCTAATCTGGGAAAACCAGGTTTGATTTGCCACTCCTCCACATGCAGCTGCTGGTGTGACTTTGGGTCAGTCACAAGTTATTTCAGAGCTGTTCTCTCAAGAGCAGTTCTCTCTAATCTCTCTCAGCCCCATCTACCTCACAGGGTGTCGTGAGGAGGGGAAGGGAATGGAGATTGTAAACTGCTCTGAGACTACTACTCCTTCGCCTCCTTCTTCTTCTATTGCAAAGGTTATTGAGGAATGCTTCTTATATGACCTCAGGCCTTGCCCTTGCTAAGACAGAGCAGATTTACAGTCTCATTGGTCCCTTTGGGTTGGATCCAGCGGTAGACCTGTTGTGCATGTGGAAATACAAGGAAAAGACAGCGATAGCCACATGTGCTAAATTAGACTTAGGATCCCCACTTGTGTTTCTGACTGCACAAGATCTTGTGCGACCAGTTTCTAGGCACTATAATGTATAGGGGGGAGCTCTGGGCCTTGCACGAGGTCTTGTGCAAGTGGAATTGTGCTGTGTTTCCCTTGTACATCACTGGATCAGAGCCTTTATCTCAACCAAGCCTTTCCCCCTGCTTATTACCCAGCACCAGTGTTCTCTCTAAGCTCAGTTAGTGCGAGCTAGCTCACAGTTTTCTAGCCTCTGGCTCAGGATGGATGGCTGCAGAGCAAACTAATTTATGCAGTAGCCAAATTGCTCGGTCACAGTTTTAATGCCAGCGGCTCACAGAGTACAATTTTTGCTCACAAGACCCCACAGCTTAGAGGCAGCCTTGCACAGCACCAGTATTGACCGACATTCTAGAATCTGAACATGCTGGCTGCCTGCTGTTTCCCGTGCCTCTTTGACCAGGGCTGGTTGTGTAATGGCTGTGAGGGCTTGTTGTTCAGTCGCACAGTCGAGTCTGACTCTTGGCGACCCCATGGACCTGATTACGCCAGGCCTTCCGGTCTTCCGCCGTCCTCTGAAGTTTGCTCAACTTCATGTCCGTTGCATCGATGACACTGTCTAACCATCTCATCCTTTGCCGTCCCCGTCTTCTTTGACCTTCAGTCTTTCCCAGCATCAGGGTCTTCTCCAGTGAGTGCTCCCTTCTCATTGGGTGGCCAAAGTATTTGAGCTATCTACCCTGATGCTTACCCTGGTAGGATCCGAGCCTTTGTCTCCCTTTCTGGGGGGAAGAGGGGAGAGGAAGCTTCTCAGCTCCAGCCTGTAGAGGTTCTTCTTCCGTGTCTTTTCTCCACCTGCCCATCTTCCATGCCCTCATCTCTGCCAGGAGTCCTGAGACGACCTATCAGTGTTATATCACTTCTTTTGAGCGTGGTCTCAGTTCACAGTGCCCCCAAACCCTGTTGCGGCAACGTCCCAGATGTCCGGGGGCAGACTGGGAACTAATAATGGCCCCGGAAAATATCCCCGGCCTGTCCTTGCCCTCCCGACAAGAGGGTGATGGAGGAAGAGCAGACTCCTGCCCGCCCCATCCAAGGCTTGGGCCATTCCGTGTGTGTGAGAGAGAGAGAGTCACTAATCCTATCTGCCCATCTTCTCTTCCCTCATCTCTGCAGGGAAGGTCCGAGACGAGTTATCAGTGTGCCTTTTACTAAGTATTGCATCGCTTCTGTCTTCTTGGCAACCCCATCTGGTTGTGGCAGTAGCCTTCTAGGGTCCTTGTTTGGATTCCAGCGTGGCTTGTGTTGGTGGCTCCCGCAGTCCCTGCACAAGGTGAGAACCTCCCTTTGCTTGGTGCCAGAGTGTCGCCAGCAAGGGCTGGCTCCCCAGCCCATTGGCTCACCTGGATTTTCCACGTGGTCTTAATGGCCAATCCACTCCTGCCGAGGCCATGGCTCTTGGGAAATGGAGTTTCCCAGGAGCTCCATAAGTAGCAGCGTTTGCAGGCATAATGGAGATCCCAGCACCGGGGGCCACCTGCAGGACCATCTCTCCCATTATGTCCCCCAGAGAGTTTTGCGCTCAGGAGATCAACATCTGCTGGTGATCCCTGGCCCAAAAGACATCCACTTAGCCTCAGCCAGAGCCAGAGCATTTTCATCTCTGGCTATGGCCTGGTGGAACATTCTCCCAAGTGAGATCAGAGCCAGTTTGGTGTAGTGGTTAAGTGCACAGACTCTAATCTGGGAGAACCGGGTTTGATTCCCCGCTCCTCCACTTTCAGCGGCTGGATGACCTTGGGCAAGCCATAGTTCTCTCAGAGCTGTCCTTGAAAGAGCAGTTCTGGAAAGAGCTCTCTCAGCCCCAACTACCTCACAGGGTGTCTGTTGTGGGATGGGGAAGGGAAAGGAGTTTGTAAACCGCTCTGAGACTCCCTTGGGTAGTGAAGGGCGGGGTAGAAATCCAATCTCTTCTTCTTCTTCCTGTAAAACAGAGATGTTCCGCCATGCCCTTGGTTGAGGCAGTGGGTGTCCAATCATACTAGTCTCCCCTGCCTTATCTTATTCCATCTTGTTCCACCTCACACCACCTATGTTGGTATATCGGCCGGATACTGCCTACTCTCATTGCCCGGTTGCTCGGATACTGCAGGCTGAAATTTGAATTTTCACCTTGGAATGCTGTGATTTGTTGGTTATCATTGATGAATTTTATTATTGAATTAGGATTTATAAATTGGCTGTTTTATTCAGTGTAACTGCCCTGAGGCCTGTATCGCAGAGGAAGGCGGAATATAAATCAAATAAATAAAAATAAATAGTTCCATCACTTCCAGGTAACTTTTAAGTGGGAGAAGAAGGGTCGGGGGGGCAGGACTAATGCCTGGACTGGTGGCAATCCCAATGCAGATTGGGCACAACCTTCCAAGAGCTGAGCTCAGTTTGGGCAGATTGGGCAGATTGGGCTGAAGACTTCCATTTCTTACACTCAGCACTGTCAATGGCTTATAGCATCCCTGCAGCATTGTCTTTCCTTCTGCGGGACCATTTAGCGTCTTGCTTTGCTCGCTTTCCCGTCAACACATGTGCCATGCTCCCCGAACTCTCGACACCTGCTCTTGAATCAAGAACGGTGATAATATTTGGAAGAAAAGTCGTCGCCGATCACAGGTACAAGTCACGTTGACTACTTCGGTCGTCGGCCGTCTAGGAGCAGTAGACTAAAGGAAGGAAAAGACCCCCCAGGGACACGTGCTATTGTTCCTAGACGTCGACACAGCTCATTAATAACCCTTTTGCCTTCAGCTCTGTGGAGGTTCGCTGTGCCGGAAGATGAATTTAAAGTGGCATTGATTCTTGATGGGCTGGGCCTTTGTTGCCCCCTTTTTAAGCTGTCGTTGGAAGAGGAAGCTGTGGCCGCAGCCAACACCGTCGCGCTGCATGGTGCCTCCAAAATGGCTGCCCGGTGGGAGGCAGGAGGCAATGAAGAGTAGAACGCGACATTACTAATGCATGAGACTTTCATTCAGGTTCATTTGCTCCACTGTCGCGGCTTCGTCTTTGCGCCTCGGTTTTTCCACCCTGTCGCACTTAAGGACAGGTCAAAGTCAAAGATGGGGCCCAGGCAATGTAGCAGAGAGGCTCCCCGATAGGTTTGTCCTCCTCCTGGTCTTAATAGTCTTTTGAATTTAACAGTTGGGGATATGATTTTTTTCTTTAAATGGTCCTGATGCTTTAAGCCAAGCCAAACAAACTGTGCCCTGCCTCCAGAGTAGTTTCCAGTGGTTTTGAAAGGAGCAAATGGAGTCCTGCTCATTTTTGTATGGTTGGAAGAGAGAGAGCTGGACAAATATGTCACAGGAGAGAGACTGGTTTTGAGGGATACGCCCAGAGGTGGCGGGTATTGCTTGGGAGGGAATGACCTTCCCGTAGAAAAAGCAGCCGAGTGCCTCGGGTCTTGGCCAGGACTGTCCGCTTCACCCATCAGCAGCTTTCCAAGGTGCTGAAAGAGGTCTTTGCAGCCCGGATCCTTTCAACAGGAGATGCCAATTATACTGCCATTGAAAAGCTCCCCTTCGGAACCACTGAAACCTTCCCTCCTGTCCTCCCAAATTAAGGGAGGCAGCCGTGGAAGGTAAGCAGATGAGTCACCCTCCGGTTTCAACATTCAAAATGCATGCGGTTGTCTCTGGGAGCAAGTCGCTGACCCGGAAAGTGCAGATGGACCCACGGAGAGAGAAGTGGCTCTTTCTCCTGGCGGGATGTTGCTCGGCTCCAGAGATTTCAAGGCCGTGGGGCCGAGAGTCCCTCCACACCTTGAAAGACGTCAGCAGGAGCCTCTTTTGTCTGGCGCGGCCTTGATAAACGTTTGGTGACGACCTGCCGGAGGCGGAGGGTTCTTTGTGGCATTTTGCTACAGCAGCCGGGCTTCAGAAATGTGACCTTCAGCATGTGGATGCATGATGATGCGCACACTGCATAATTACAGATGAAGACAGGCCACAGAGCCATCAAACTGATGCTTGGAGATGTTTATCATATGGTTTGCCTGGTGCTGCCTTCCATGGCTGGCCTGTCTAGCTTAGCTTTGTCTGTTCTGACTGGGAGGGCGTCCCCGTGTTGCGGATTATCTATGTTTCATTTGCTGCTGCCGCAAATGTGAAATTATTGGCAGTGTTGTTCAACTTCATTTTCTAGAAAGGCTCTGTTGATAAATGAGTAGATTTCTCCAGGACCATTCCATTATTGTTCTGTGGGGAAGGGGGGTCATTCTGCCCCAGCTTCTGTTCTTTTGTTTCCTTCAGGATTAACCTGGAGAGACTGTAAAACTTCACCGTTGGAACATGGATAGTTTGCTTCATGTCTCCATTCACAATTTTTGTTTTCTTGCAGGGTTGATGGATTGATCTTATCTATAGAATTTGTATTCCGCCTTTCTGCCCATCCAAGGGCCACCAGGGCAGTTAACAGTTTACACTTTGAAACCATTAAAACCATTAAAACCATCAAAATCAACCCCCCACAAACAAATCATTAAAACAATTAAAAACACAGTTCAAACAGATACAAAACACAGCAGCAGGACACAGGGTTGAGGGTTCTCACAGCAGTGAACACATACGACAGTTAAATCTCACTACAGAAAGGAGTCTTGGGACTGCCAAAGGGCATCAAGATTACTCTCCTTTGGGCTGCGTTTTTAATTTATATGTTCACTGGTGCAGATTTGTGACAGGCGAGAGTGTGCCTGTGTGGGGGAGGGGAATCTACGGATTGCTGAAACTGCACGTGGCCGGTGGTATGGACAATACCCAGAATTCATCAGGAATATTGACAGGTCGTCCAGAGACTTTGGCGGTACCCAGAGTTGCGGATAAACTCAGCCAGAGAGAGTTTAATAAGCATCCCTAGCTATGGTCCTCTTTGAAGAAGGAAGATCTTTGCTACACAGCCTTTGTAACTCTTTAGGATGGACTACTGTAAGTGTCCTGGCCTGGATTGCCCAGGCTAGCCCGATCTCATCAGATCTCAGAAGCTCAGTAGGGTCGGACCTAGTTAGTACTTGGATGGGAGACCACCAAGGAAGTACAGGGTTGTTACAGAGAGGCAGGCGATGGCGAGCCAACCTCTGAAACGTCTCTTGCCTTGCATACCTTACAGGGTTGCCTTAAGTCAGCTACGACTTGACGGCACTTTCAGCCATCACTGCAAATGTACTTTGTATGTGGCTTAGAAGATTCTGTATAAATGCCACCACTGTTGACACGCCTCCTCCCTGTCAGAGTAGGAAGACGGGAACAAATCCATCTGTTCTGTGACAACTGCACAGCTGCTGGTTTGGGCTTCTGGGCCCAATTTCGTGTGATGGTTCTCACCGTTAAAGCCCTTTGCAGGCGAGACTTCAGTTTGGTTCTCTGGAAGCGGCCTCAGGCCTCGGAGAAGCAGAACACAATTATGTGTTCAATGAATCAAAACGGCTGTTGGCTGTTGAGGCTGCTGGGCTGTACACAGACCTAGAGGGCAGGCATCCTCTGCGATCAGGAGAGAACGCTCCTTACGATATCTGTCCTTCTAGGAAGGCGAATGTCTGAGATCTCTTTGCCTCCGCTGTGGGGCTTTGAGTCCCTGCCCTTGGACTGACACAGCCAGACTGCTTAGATGTTCCGCCGTCGGTCGTGTGACACGGATGTTGCAAAGGTCAAGAATGTAACAAATGTCCTGAAGGCAGCAAGTTTTTAGGCTTGCAGAAAATATTGGCCCAGTCTACCCCTGCCAGGTTGCTGCTTATGATCTCTCATACTTTTGAGGTGTAGTTACATCTCCCTCGTTCGTGTGTCTGCTGCCCAGTTCTCATGCTGAAGGGAACGGCCCAATAACTTGGCTGTTAGCTGAGATCAATGCTCCCTCTACGCTGTGGAGTTCTGTGAGCAAAAATTCTACTTTGTGAGCTACTGGCATTAAAGTTGTGAGCGAGCGATTTGGCTTCTGCATAAATTAGTTTGCTCTGGAGCCATCCTTCCCTGAGCTAAGACAAAAATGTGTGATCTGGAGGCTAAAAAACTGTGAGCTAGCTCACACTAACTCAGCTTAGAGGGAACACTGGCTGAGATTACTAAATTGAAACTCGGTGTCCAGCAGCAGCATACCAGATACTGGGAGCAAACAATTGTGGGTAGTCGTTGCCATCTTGCCCCTTCTGGCGAGCTTTTGGAGGGATCTGCTTGGCTGCCTTTGGAAAGGAAGGCTGTGATCGAATCCAGCAAAGCAGCGATCCTTGCATGGTGCTCCAGTTTTGCATAATTCCCTCTCTTCTGCCAAGCACGGTGCATCTCTGCAGGTTCTTTGAAGGAGGAAATAAAAGTAGGAAAACATGAGTATAGGTTCCATAAAAGAAAATCAGTTTGTGTAACTCTTTAGAAGTTTTTCTTTGTGAGTAGATGTGTAAACTTTCCAGGAATTTTGAAACCATGGGAGACCCCACCACCACCACCACTGGGGGGAAAGACACACGGGGGAGGGGGGGATTGAAATAGAGGCAATATTTTCCTGTCAAACCAGAACTTCTTTTACTAATTCAACAAGTTGAAATGCATCATTTATTATAACTGAATCGGCATATAAAATTGTAGTTTGGCATGTTTCTGGAATTTAAAAGTGTAAATGCCTTTATTTTTTATGAGAAACATTGTAAATGTACCCAGTACTTGAGAAAGAGTTGAAAACCACTGTACCCTATGCTACCATGGCACATATATCTTTAATTTTTGCCCTCTTAGCATTGGGGGGGGGGAAATAAAAGTTGGTAGAAAGCAAGCACCTTAGTAAACAAAAAAAAGTGTATTATTTGGACAAAAACACTCATAACATCACAATAGGTAGAACAAAGTTTGAGTCCTGTGGCACCTTTAAGAAGACCAACAAAGTTTTATTTATTCAAGGTGTAAGCTTTCTGCTGCTTCAGACCAGCATGGCTACCCACCTGAATCAATCACAATAGGTCTTTTGTTTGGAGGAGAAGAAGAGGAGGAGGAGGAGGAGGAGGAGGAGACTGGATTTATACCCCGCCCTTCACAACCCAAAGGCGTCTCAGAGTGGCTCGCCTTCCCCTCCCCACAACAGACACCCTGTGAGGTAGGTGGGGCTGAGAGCGCTCTGAGAGAACTGCTTGTGAGATAATAGCTCTGAAATTACTTGTGACTGACCCAAGGTCACACCAGCAGCTGCATGTGGAGGAGTGGGGAATCAAACCCGGTTCTCCCAGATTAGAGTCCGCACTTCTAAGCACTATACGGAACTGGCTAAACTTTATAACACTGAGCATCAAAAATATGCAGCAGCAGTGCCTTGTGCATTGCGTGCAATCGACTCATGCAACTGGAGATGCTGGGGAGAAGCCTGTTGTGAAGAGGTACAGATCGGCATATCTGAACCCTGTTCAGCATCCTGCTTGGTGGGGCCATGGTTCATGGGCAGAGTATCTCCTTTGCATATAGGAACTCCCCAGGTTCAATCCCCAGCGCCTCCGGTGCAAAGGGTCAGGGGGTAGGTGATGTGAAGGACTCCTCTGCCTGTGAGTACCAGAGAGCCAGCTTGGTGTAGTGGTTAAGTCCGCGGACTCTAATCTGGGAGAACCGGGTTTGATTCCCCACTCCTCCACTTGCACCTGCTGATGTGACCTTGGGTCAGTCACAAGCTCTGGCACAGCTGTCCTTGAAAAAGAGCAGTTTGTGTCAGAGTTCTCTCAGCCCCACCCACCTCACAGGGTGTCTGTTGTGGGGAGGGGAAGGGAAAGGACTTTGTAAGCCGCTCTGAGACACCTTTGGGTAGTGAAGGGTGGGGTATAAATCCAATCTCTTCTTCCTCTTCCTCTTCCTCTTCCTCTTCCTCTTCTTCTTCTTCTTCTTCTTCTTCTTCTTCTTCTTCTTCTTCTTCTTCTTCTTCTTCTTCTTCTTCTTCTTCTTCTTCTTCTTCTTCTTCTTCACAGAGCTTCTGCACATCCATGGGTGTACTTCTCCAGTACTCCAGTACTGTACCTGCTTTATGGCCAAACGTACGGTAGGTAGGATAAGTGTTGGGATTTGCAAGTTGTCTCTCTGTAGTCATGAAAGAATTAACATGGCCGTTTGTCCTAGCTAGTCAATGGAAGAGTCTGCATGTATTTGCCGCCAGAGCAAGGTGACAAAATGCATAATTAGTTAGCATTGGGATTCTCCAATTGGGTAATCGATACATCGGGGATGGACTAGAGAGTAGGCATTGGCTTTCAGCTTTATTGCTCTTTGTTCGTCTCGCACTAGGTTTAGAATCCATAAAGATGGAGATTGGAGCAGCTAGTCAGACAGGATGTTTATCCTGTGCTTGTTTTATTTAATCTCCCAGTAACCCTTTCCTCATTAGTAAAGTTTTTCTTGTAAAGCTAATACAAGTGGTGTGCGGCGTTATTCACTCTGCATACTTTAGAACAGACGTAACAATAAGGGCACAGGCATCAGAGGTTGGCAGGGTCAGACCCGGCTGAAGCCTACAGTCTGGAAGAGGAGCCCACACCCAACTTGGAGATTTATCTGTTTTATTTATTCACTTTATTTATATCCCACCTTTCACTTCCAAAGCGGCTCACATCATTCTTCTCCCCTCCGGTTGATCCTCACAACAACCCTATGAGGTTGGTTAGGCTGAGAGTGTGTGACTGGCCCAAGGTCACCCAGCAAGCTTCCATGGCACAAGTGGGAATTTGAACCTGGGTTTCCCAGATCCTAGCTGGACACTTTTTACCTACTGCACCACATTGGCTCTCATGCAAGGTTAATTTATCATTTCCCGGAGGGGGGGCGGGAGGAGGAGAACATAAGAGAATCGTGCTCTGTTACTTCACCCAGGACCCCATTTTCAACTGGCCCAGAAGACCCTACTACATTGCAGTGGCTTCCATCCTGTACATCCATACACCTGATTCTTTTCCTTCGAATGTGCGTTGAGTAATCCCTACTTTACATTCAACGCGGCTGAATGCAAGAGTTCCATCCCGTGCTTATCCAGCGGCTTGTTCCCAGTTTTATTTTTAAAGTGAGCGTGCATTGGATCTTTCTTATGAAGAGACATACGTGTCTGCATGCAGATCTCTTTCTAGTGCCAGGTGGGGAAAGAGACCATTCTGAGTGAGATGGTCTCTAGCATGGTTCTACCAACCCCAGGAAAGCTGGTCTTTCCTTGTGGCCTGGCCATTAATGTGACTAGCTCATATTGCCTAGGCAAGAGCTGGGTTCTGGCTTTTTCCAGCAAGCCTCAGAGGTGTTTTGTGAGCCCCCCCCCCCAGCTTCTTGCCTTTTGCTGTCCACTTGCTTCACTAGCTGCGTCAGGCTCCAACTCACCCATTGCAAGACCTTCCCCCCCAGTTCCCCCCCACATCCCTGCTGGGACGGCTCCCTCCAAGTTTCTGGCTGCCTCGTCCCAATGCCGGCAGTTGTAAAATAAGCATCCCGCTGTCCCTGCAGCAAACTCTGGAGGGGATTCCTCTCGTAATTAGCATCGCCTGCGCCTGCCCTGCTTTTTGTCCTAGTGGAACAGACTCGGCCCAGTAGCTGTCACGATGGATCCGCAATGCGACTGATTTATGTGTGTGGGGGGGTATTTTTGGCTCTGCAGATCTCGTGCTTCAGGAGGAAAGTTCCTTCGGAAGGCTTGGCACAGGTTGGCCCGGGCTGCCTTCCGTCGCTATGCCTGTCCCGTTTCTCAGCGGGCAGAATGCTGAGTTTTCCTACCCATTCTCTCTTCTGCCTCCCTGAATTGTGTAAATTCCAGTGTTGCTTGGATCACAGCTGCCACCCTTCAGTCCACTCAGCCATAACTTTGTGCTTGTTAGTCCGAAGGAGGGGATGGCGACTTTTACCAAGTCTGCAAACAAGAGTACATAAGAACATAAGAGAAGCCAATGTTGGATCAGGCCAATGACACATCCAGTCCAACACTCTGTCACACAGTGGTCAAAAACACCAGGTGCTATCAGGAGGTCCAGCAGTGGGGTCAGGACACTAGAAGCCCTCCCACTGTTGCCCCCCCCCCCAAGCACCAAGAATACAGAGCATCACTTGCCCCAGACCGAGAGATCCTATCTTTACCTTGTGACCTCTGCTCAATACGTTTATCTAATTCCCTCTTGGAGCCGTCCATGCTTGTAGCCGCCACCTTCTGTGGCAGTGAATTCCATGTGTTAATCACTCTTTGGGTGAAGAAGGACTTCCTTTTATCTGGTCTAACCCGACCGCTCAGCAATTTCATGGAGTGCCCACGAGTTCTTGTATTGTGTAGTAGGGCAGGTCTTGGGTAGCGTCCTGCTAACAATTGGTGGTGGACGGTGCCACCAAGTCCCAGCTGACTTATGGCAACCTCATATAGTTAAGAACATAAGAGAAGCCATCTTGGATCAGGCCAGTGGACCAAACTGACGAAGTGTGCATGCACACAAAAGCTCACACCTTGCATAAAACTTTGTTGGTCTTAAAGGTGCCACTGGACTCTTACTTTGTTCCGCCACTAATACAGCTAAAGAAGAAGGGGTAACTTTTAAAAAAATGGTGGTGGGTTGAGTTAGGACTTCAAAACATATCATGCCATACAATCACGTGGTTATAAACCAAAGCGTCAAGACCCTTCGCTGTATTTATTTGAAATATTTCTATACAGTCTCATTCACAAGACTTTGGAGGGAATTTACAATATAATTAAAATCGCCATAAAACCCAGTACAATATCAGCTGTAAGAAACGGTGTGTGTGGGGAAAACAGTAATGATGTAATAAACACAATAACAAAATGACAGCGATTATAACTCTCACTTCATCTCCCGGCAAAATAGGACATCTTAAAATGAGCTTTAAAAGCAAATGTAAAAGCGAGAGATGGAAATTAAATTGGAAAACCAAAAATGACCTATTAGAAACAGATCTGCACGTGCCCCCCCCCCCAATAGCTAGCAATCCAAAACAGTCCAGTGGAGCCTGAGCGGTGGGTGTTGCCTTCTGACACATTTCTAGTGATGTCAGGGGGTGTGGCATATGCAAATAAGTTATGCTAATGAGCTCCTGCACCTCTTTTTCTACGAAATGACCCCTGCTCCTAACCACGACACCAAACCAAATGCAGCCTCCATTTCTACTCTACTTGTGTCTGATGAAGCGTGCTTTGAGTCTCGAGAGCTTGTGCCCTGAAACTCTTGCTGGTCTTCAAGGCGCTGCTGGGCTTGGATCTAATATTCTGACGCAGACCAACAATGGCTGCTCTCTGAAATGATCCCCGCCTTAAGGGGCAGCTTAAGGAGGGGCCATGGCAAAGTATTGTGTACAGAAAATCCCCGGCTGAGTCCCCAGCAAGTCAGGTAAGCAGGTGTTGTGAAGGACCTCTGCCCGAGACCTCCAAGAGCTGCTACCAGTCAGGGTAGATAATCCCAAGCTTGATGGACCAGGGGCATCGCTTGTTAGAAGGCAGCTTCATGTGTTCACCCGTCCCACCACCACCTGCTGCTATTTTCCCCCTTCCACCCCACAGTGGACACCCGGTTTGGTGTAGTGGTTAGGAGCGCGGACTCTAATCTGGGAGAACCGGGTTTGATCCCCCACTCCTCCACATGCAGCTGCTGGTGTGACCTTGGGTCAGTCACAAGTTCTCTCAGAGCTGTTCTCTCAAGGGCAGTCCTTGAAAGAGCTCTCTCAGCCCCACCTACCTCACAGAGTGCCTGTTGTGGGGAGGGGAAGGGAAAGGAACTTGTAAGCGTCTCTGAGACTCCTTTGGGTAGTGAAGGGCTGGGAGAAATCCCGTCTCCTCCTCCTCCTCCTTCTACAGCAGCTGGAGTTTCCAGACACATCATGGCCTCCCAGCACGTAGTTTTAGTCTGTCTGGAGTTTTTCAGAAACAGTCTTCCACCACCACCACCACCACCTTTTTTCTTCTTCGGATTTAACCTCAAGGGGCCTCCCTAATGAGCTGTTATTCCTCTCCCCTCCTCTTCTTAAAGAGCAGCTAATAACCAATCCACTATTCTTCATCATTACCCTGGTCTTGACATTCCACATTCCATTGAGCCAGCATTCTAACAAGACCAGAATCTTGGCTTTTGTTCTCTCTCTTCCTTCTCTTTTCCTTCTCTCCCGCGCACACCCCCCCTCCTTTTTTTGACACGTCGCTGTAGGCTAAATTAATTTCGTAACAATTTTGCTGGCAGTCCTGTTGAGCGAATGGTCCCCGAGAGGACCACGTCTTTAGCATTGATAAACAGTTCACGGTGCTGCCAGTACAGTGCGGACACAGGGAAGGCTAATAGGCAAGGAAGAAATGTGTTGTAAAGTAATTAAGAGCGAGTCGTCTGCGTTTGGGGCTAATGTTCTGCTCATTCCCTTATTCGCCCAGGGCCCCTTTATTAAAACTCAAACCTGGCATCGCTCAGAAAAAGTTGGGCTTTGGGAAATAATGCCATCTGTATGTGGGTTATTGCGACGGAAAGGAATCCGCCAAGGGGTGCAGTGGGAGACAGAGATGTTGCCTGAACCAAGGTGTTACGGGAGATTGCGTGGCTGCCGGTGATGATGGGCAAATTTGGCTCCGTTTGGAGTTGGCGCAACAATTTACGAGCTTTCTCAGAGAAGCCTTAAAGGAGGGAGAGATCACCCCCTGAGTTTTCCTCACCAGCCTGCGAGCGCTGATTTCGTGCCGTCTTATTGCCTGATTGATTGCGACTACCCCTCAACGTTTTATTTACTTATTTATAAATTCAGCATTTAGACCCACCCTCCTGTGCGCGCAGGGCTCAGGGTGGTGAACGACAATCCAATAAACACATTCACCATCAATGGAAAACAATTTGTCAAAGCCTTGCGAAGGATTTCAAATAATGTCAGTTTCAGGTGGCACTTACAAATAGACCAATTTATTGGTGGGAAGTGAAGGAAGGGACCAGGCTAAATGGAGACCATCAAGACTTCTGCTCTCCTCCACAATGGGGATCAGGCCAGGAGCCAGTTTGGTGTAGTGGTTAAGTGCGTGGCCTCTAATCTGGGAGAACCGGGTTTGATTCCCCACTCCTCCACTTGCACCTGCTGATGTGACCTTGGGTCAGTCACAAGCTCTGGCACAGCTGTCCTTGAAAAAGAGCCGTTTGTGTCAGAGTTCCCTCAGCCCCACCCACCTCACAGGGTGTCTGTTGTGGGGAGGGGAAGGGAAAGGAGTTTGTAAGCTGCTCTGAGACACCTTTGGGTAGTGTAGGGCGGGGTATAAATCCAATCTCTTCTTTTTCTTCTTCAACCACAACTACAAACACATGGGAAACATGGCAAAGTTAGGCAAACGTGAAGAAACACTGTGTTAGAACAAAACACACTCTACTAATATGCACTTGTGTCTTCACATATTGATTTGAGTACAATAGAGACCCTAGTGTATCTTGTACATTATGATGGGCCACTGGCCTGATCCAAGATGGCTTCTCTTATGTTCTTAACTATATGAGGTTGCCATAAGTCAGCTGGGACTTGGTGGCACCTTCCACCACCAATTGTTAGCAGGATGCTACCCAAGACCTGCCCTACTACACAATACAAGAACTCGTGGGCACTCCATAAAATTGCTGACCGGTCAGGTTAGACCAGATAAAAGGAAGTCCTTCTTCACCCAAAGAGTGATTAACACCTGGAATTCACTGCCATAGGAGGTGGTGGTGGCTACAAGCATGGACGGCTTCAAGAGGGAACTGGATAAACATATGGAGCAGAGGTCCATCAGTGGCTATTAGCCACAAGGTGTAGATAGGAACTCTCCGTCTGGGGCAGGTGATGCTCTGTATTCTTGGTGCTTGGGGGGGAGGCAACAGTGGGAGGGCTTCTAGTGTCCTGCCCCCACTGCTGGACCTCCTGATGGCACCTGGTATTTTTGGCCACTGTGTGACAGAGTGCTGGACTGGATGGGCCATTGGCCTGATCCAACATTGGCTTCTCTTATGTTCTTATATTCTTAAGATGGGGCGGCCTGACCCTTTAGATTCCCAGGAACGTTACTGGCAGCCAGCTGCCCTGAAAGGCTATGGGTAGCCAGGAACAAAGCAAACGAAACCCCATCAGGGCTGGTAGTGCAAAAGGAGCTCATGGTTTGGACTTGGCCAATGGTGGCAGAGAAGGAGAAGATGGGTAAGCCTGCAAGCACTGTTGTGTCTGACCGGGGCTTATCGCGTTGGCTTGATGTAGTGGTTGGAGTGTCAGACTAAGATCTGGGAGACCCAGGTTCAGATCCCGGCTCTGCCATGGAAGCCTGCTGGTTGACCTTGGCTCAGTCACATGCTCTCAGCCTAACCTACCTCATAGGGTTGTTGTGAGGTTAAAATGGAGGGGAGGAGAACAATATAAGCCACTTTGGTGGTCACCATTGTGGAGGAAAGCAGGGTATAAATGTAGCAAATAGACAAGTAATAAGTATGCCCAAGAAAATGTATTTGTGCCCTTTCTCTCTCTCTCTCCCCTCCAAGCCTTACAGATATAATGTAACACAGGGTTTTTCGGAGCAAACGTTTTCTTGGTCTGCTGCAACTGCTGTTTCTAAACTACAAAAAAAAAAGTGACCTCCTCGGTATGATTTATGAGACTGGTTGAGTCTACTTTGCAAAGGAAGCAGCTGAAAAGGCAGAATTCGTGCCTCTGAGGAATCTGAGGTTCCAACCCAAACCATATGTGACAAAAAATTGCCGGTATCGATTGGGAGGGAAGCAATTAAGGGAGCCTTCTTTGCCCCGAATAGGAAGTGCCTGGCTGTGAGCCGACAAGCCTGCGGAAACCTGTGGAATTCACCACCACCAGATGGGGTGATGGCCATTAGCGATAGACAGCTTAGAAAGAAAGGATTAGACAGATTCGTAGACGGTGAACATCCAGACTGTTGTAGCTTAATGGAACCTCCATGTTCAGAGGCAGTGTACTTCCAAGTACCATATGTACATGACCAAAGGACAGAGATAGCTGATGCCTGCTTGTGAACTTTTCAAGGCTGTCCAAAGTAGGATGCTTCTTTAAAGGGCCTTTGGTGTGATCCAGCAAGGCATGTTGGGCCAGAAGGCATAAAGGCAGAGGTCATTTCGGGGGGGATAACGCAGTTCCCCCGGGTGAGGTGCGGGGGCGGGGCACATGACGAAGCCCCGCCCCTACTTCCAGCCACCCCACTTCCGGCCCTCATTCAGCCAGGAGGAGGCAGGAGAAGAGGGAGGGTAAGTTGCTCCCCCCCCGCCTCTCCCCACCCCTGCCTGCCTGGGGCCAGGGAGGGCCTTGGCGGGGCTTCCTCGCACTCCTGGCGGCCTTGCAGGTCCACCGCCGGGCCTTATGATGTCAAGGGGTGTGGCATATGCTAATGAGTTATGCTAATGAGTTCCCCTAGCTCTTTTTCTACGAAACGACCCCTGCATAAATGGCAAGGAATTTTGGTGGTTTGCATGCATGGCACCTGTGTATGGGCACCAGGTCACACAAGTAGTGCTTCTATGCAAGCACAACTCTCCTTTGAGCCTAGGGTAAGCAGGGCACTGCTTTTTTAAAAGCATGCAATCAGGCGCAAAATGTGCAGATCCAGAAGAACATCTGTGCAGCTCAAAAACTGAAGCCATGCAGTTGATACATTTAAAAACTGACATATCACACTGTGAAAAGTAAAGTGAGAAATCCAGGTCCTTCTAGAACCTCAGGATATGATCCAAGTGTACTACTTCACCCAAAGAGTGATTAACACTTGGAATTCACTGCCACAGGAAGTGGTGGCGGCTACAAGCATGGACAGCTTCAAAAGGGAATTAGATAAGCATATGGAGCAGAGGTCCATCAGTGGCTATTAGCCACAAGGTATAGATATGGACTCTGGGGCAAGTGATGCTCTGTCTTCTTGGTGCTTGGGGGGGCCAACAGTGGGAGGGCTTCTAATGTCCTGGCCCCACTGGTGGATCTCCTGATGGCACTGGTATTTCTGGCCACTGTGTGACACAGAGTGTTGGACTGGATGGGCCTTTGGCCTGATCCAACATTGGCGTCTCTTATGTTCTTATGTTCTTAGATTATAAGCGCTTTGAGAATCCTTAAGGTAGAGAAAAGCAGAGTGTAAAACTCAACTGTTCTCCTATTCTTGTCGTTTCCCCCTCTAAAAATGTGACCTACGTTACTGATCTTCACCCAGTATTTGCCCAGGTTCCAAGTTATTCCAGAACATGGGAGCCTCTTTTTGGACAAGTCATGTAATAAAGGGTGATCTGTGCTCAATGCAAATGTACAGATGTGCTGTAGCAGTGCGTGCAACAGGAGCAAGTAATCACATGCCCTGGTACAGCAGCTAGATTTCCTTTTGAGAAAAGGACCCAATGATGCAGCAATGCTAGGCCCAGCTAGGACTTCACTAGAACTCTCCACTGAATAGCTAGAACGTCTTGAAATAGTTGATACCAATGCTATAGAAAGAGCCAGTTTGGTGTAGTGGACTCTAATCTGGGAGAACCAGGTTTGATTCCCCACTCCTCCACTCGCAGCTGCTGGATGACCTTGGACAAGCCATAGGTCTGTCAGAGCTGTTCTTGAAAAAGAGCAGTTTCTGTCAGAGCTCTCAGCCCCACCTGCCTCACAGGGTGTCTGTTGTGGGGAGGGGAAGGGGAAGGAGATTGTAAGCCACTCTGAGACTCCCTTGGGTAGTGAAGGGTGGGGTATTAATCCAATCTCCTCCTCTCCTCCTCCTATAGAAAGACACTCCACTCCCATACGGCTAGTGCAACAGTCTGTTGACCCTATTCCCCACCCACTGGAGTTTAAAAAACCCCTCAGCAGGTTAGTAAGCTGATTTATTCAAGGGCACTTTCCCCAGATCTAGTCCTTTTCCCTACTGGGAAAGAGGATAATGACCTTCCAAGCCCCAAAGCTTTAGGTGATCCCTTCTATCAATCACATTTGTATCTCGCCCTTTTTCCAAGGAGTTCAGAGGTACAAGGACATAGCTGGGTTTCTGCACAAGTGAAGCAAGTGACAGTTTAGGGCCTCTGGTTACGAAGGGCATCTAAATCCAATAGAAATTACCATTTGGGAGGGTAATGCTATGGGGCCTCTTGAATTTGGTGTAGCTCAGCACGTCTGTAAGAGAATCTCTCCGTATTTATTTTCACAGTGATCCCGTGAGGGAGATTAGGCTGAGCAATAGCGTCTGGTTCACTCAGAGAGCTTCAGGGATGAGCATGGATTTTAACCTGGATCTCTCCAGTCTGAGAAGGCCAACAGCTATACCTCCTTGGTTCTCCATTTTGACCCCTGTAAGATGCCTCCTCCATCCTGGGCCTCTGAGTGTACATTTCCTCTCAGACTGGCAAGTCCTTGGCATCTCACGGGTAGGAATAAAAAAAGGGCAGGCGGGTTCCGAGTCTCATCCTTCTTCCTTCATAAATGGAGCCAAAAAGTCCCTCTGAGGTTTTGCCAGGCAGATGGTGTCTGCCCGGCTGGTAGCTTAAACTAGACCAGGCCCCTCAGAGATGCCCGATAAAGAGTCGTTTTTAGGTCATGGGCTGAGCCTGTCTCTGGCCACTTTTGCTGTCAAAGGGAATTTACCTCAGAAGTGAAGAATGGTCATGCTGAGCCCCAAAGAGGAGCCGAATCTGTAACGGTCAGGTTAGGGCCCATCTCCAATATCTCTCGGGGGGGGGGAGACTCATTTCGGTTCTCCTTCTCTCTTAAGCAAATCAAATTGCCAGGGTTTATTGTGTCCTATTTTCTGTTTCCCAGCACATTCCCTCCCCCCTCACAGTGTACATGTTTTTCACAGCACAAGAAATGCACATGTTGTATATATTATACATATATTCCTTTCCCCTGTCGTACTGCTGGAGGACCTTTTGAGAGGCATTACAAAACTAGTAATTGCTGTAGTGTTACAGTGCTGGAGCAATTAACATTTTTTTTAAAAAAAGAGAGAGAAGAGATTGGATTTATTCCCTGCCCTTCACTCGGAGTCTCAGAGTAGTTTACAATCTCCTTTCCTTCCTCTCTCCACAACAGACACCCTGTGAGGTAGGTGGGGTTGAGAGAGCTCTGAGAGAACAGCTCTGAGAGAACTTGTGACTGACCCAAGGTCACACCAGCAGCTGCATGTGGAGCAGTGGGGAATCGAACTCGGTTCTCCCAGATTAGAGTCCGCATTCCTAACCACTACACCAAACTGGCTCTCTAAAAGGCCAAGACCTTGGAAAACGCACAATTTCTCATCCAGATACTTCTGAGGAGGGCTGCCAACCTCCTGGTGGGGCGTGGCGATCTCCCGGAATCACAACTGATCTCCAGACTACAGAGATCAGTTCTCCGGGAGAAAATAGCTGCTTTGGAGGTTGGACTGCATGGCCCACTATATACCCCACTAACGGCCCTCCTTTCCATAAACCCCACCCTCCTCAGGCTCCGCCCACAAAATATCCAGGACTTTCCTCAACCCGGAGTTGGCAACCCCCGTTATGGACCGGATTCTTTCCTTAAAAGATCAGAGTAAATCAGATTTGGGAAAGAGCATACTGAAGACAGGGGAAACACTCTTAACTTGGTAGTGAAAGCAGAGAACAGCCTCGCTGTGGAAGAAGCCAGAGTTGCACAGAAAGCCCCCCCCCCTCCCCAAAAGCTATGCGGTGTCATCCATTTCGGAGTTCTGCCTCCCATGATGTAGTCAAGGTTTGCTGTGTTGAAGTTTTCAGAAAGAAAGTTAAAGATCACCTGATGTCATTAGACTGTTGAGGTCTTCTAAGCTGTTTGAGAATGTGTGGGCTGTGGGGGAAGGATTGGTTGGTTTTATGGCTGCATATGGCTGGAAACAGTTGAGTATTATTTCACGAAACCCAGCTTTATGGGCTGTTTGGTAATCTCTCATTTTAATTGGCGCCTATATAATTGATTGCCTTTTTAAGCTTTCTGTTAGACTTGGGAGCTCTTCTTTGGTTGAAACGGGACATAAAATGAATATATAGATGGAGCCTAAATGTCAGGTTTAGCTAAAGGTTGGACTGGATGAGCTGATTGTGGTCCCCAGGATAGAGAGGACAGTGGGGTATTAATGCAACCAGCGGGAAACTAGAGGGGGGGGGATGTTGGCCAATGGCATGATGTCACTTCCTGGCGAACCTGACAACCCTCTCTCTCACCCTCCTTGCGCTGGAGTGTGGAGACAGATTTGGAGTTGTGCAACTGCAATTTATTTACTTCATTTATATCCCACCTTTTCTCCCCAGTAGGGACCCAAGCTGGCTAACATCATTCTCCTCCCCTCCATTTTATCCTCACAACAACAACCTTGTGAGGTGGGTTAACCTGAGAGCGTGTGATTGGCCCAAAGTCACCCAGTAAGCTTCCATGGCACAGGGGAGATTCACACCTGGTACTCCCAGATCCTAGTTCAGTGCTCTAACCACTACACTACACCGGCTATCCACACCACAACTGGCTCATGTTTCACTGATCAACACTTCTCATACTTTTATTTGCTCATCTTTTTGTCTGGAAAGTCGAGGCAGCTTGAAGTGGTGAATATGAATCGTCAAGGAGAACAGTTGATTTTTATACCCGGCTTTACCCTAAGGAGTCTCAAAGCAGCTTGCAATCGCCTTCCCTTCCTCTCCCCACAATAGGCGCCTTCTGAGGTAGGTGGGGCTGAGAGAGTTCTGAGGGAACGGTGACTGGCCCAAGGTCACCCAGCAGGCTTCATGGGGAGGCGTGGGGGAAAAGGCAGAAGTGACGGCTGGCAGAGAAGATGGCGTTAAAAGGGGACTAGAACAATTCATAGAAGAGGAGTTCCATCAATTAGCCTTGGCGATAATAGCTAGATTTTATTTATTTATTTATTTATTTATTCGTTTGTTTGTTTGTGCTGCCTTTCCACCTGATCAGGGTTCTCAAGACGCTGCGTGTAACAAAAACATTAAAATATTTGAACAGTTTCATGTTCAGAATTTGCATTCTGGTATAATAAGTTCCAGCTCCTGCCAACCTAGCAGTTCGAAAGCAAGAAATTGCAAGCAGATAAATAGGTACCACTTCAGTGGGAAGGTAACAGCGTTCCGTGCACCTTGGTGTTTAGTCATGCCGGCCATATGACCACGGAAATGTCTTCGGACAGCGCTGGCTCTTCGGCTTTGAAATGGAGATGAGCACCGCAACCCTAGAGTCGGACTCGGCTGGCTTTCGAGCAAGGGAACCTTTACCTGTAATAAGTTCTGCCACGTGCTAAAGTCATGCAGTGGGAGAGTGCTGTTGCCTTCATGCACGTTTGTGTACATCCCAGGGGCATCTGTTCTGCCACCGTGTGAGACAGGATGCTGGGCTAGATGGACTCTCACTGGTCTGATCCAGCAGGGTTCTTGCTTTTCAGCCTCTTCCTGGTACATCTCACGCCTTGACTTACTGTTTGATAGGCTGTAAATCATGTGCTATGTTCAAAATATCGGCTGTGGTTATGATTGGGACTATTTGACTTCTGGTCTTGTGTGAGGAAGGAAATCAATGGCAGCTTGGGCTTTTTATCCCCAACTTGCTTGAATTCTCCTTTCTTAATAGCAGCATTCTGTGCTGGAACCAAAATGCATGTTGCTCTGTAAAATGTTGTGAGCAGTCAACATGCCCATTGCTAAATATCATTGCATGTCATCTGTTGATGCATATTATGAACTAACCCCTGCTGCATGTCATTTGTCTAAATATTTTTGAACGTCGTCTCTCAAATACTGTGAAATGCTAAATACCATTGTAAGCTAGCTGTCAAATGCCCTCAAATACCAAATACCCTTGAGTGTCAACTGTCAAATGCCTTCTGTTGCTACCCAGTGACATCTGCCCAAGAACATAAGAAGAATCCTGCTGGATCCAACCAGTGGTCCATCTAGTCCAGCATCCTGCCTCACACAGTGACCAACCAGTTCCTCTGGAGGGCCAACAACAGGGCAGAGAGGTCAAGGCCTTCCCCTGATGTTGCCTCCTGCCTTTGGGATTCAGAGGCTTATTACCTGAGTGTGAAGATTTCTCTCAGTCACCATGGCTAGTAGCCACTGAAGTAGAAGAAGAGAAGAGACTGAAATTATACCCCACCCTTCACTCGGAGTCTTAGAGTGCCTTACAAACTCATTTCCCTTCCCCTCCCCACAACAGACACCCTGTGAGCAATGTTCCCTCTAAGCTGTGGAGTCTTGTGAGCAAAAATTCTACTTTGTGAGCTGCTGGCATTAAAGTCGTGAGCAAATGATTTGGCTACTGCATAAATTAGTTTGCTCTGGAGCCATCTTTCCTGAGCTAAGACAAAAATGTGTGAGCTGGAGGCTAAAAAACTGTGAGCTAGCTCACACTAACACAGCTTAAAGGGAACACTGCCTGTGAAATAGGTGGGGCTGAGAGAGCTCTTTCAAGAACCATACTTGAGAGAACAGACCTGACAGAACTATGGCTTGCCCTAGGTCATTTAGCAGCTGTGAGTGGAGGAGTGGGGAATCAAACCCATTTCTCCCAGGTTTAGAGTCTGCACACTTAACCACTACACCAAACTGGGCTCTACCTATCCTCCATGAATCTTTCTAATCCCCTTTTAAAGCTGTTTGTTCCTATGACCATCACTACATTCTCTGGCAGTGAATTCCAAACTTTAATCACTCGCTGTATAAAGAAGTGTTAGCTTTTTGTCTATCCTGAACATACTGCCCATCAACTTCATTGGATGACCTCGAGCTCTGGTATTTTGGGAGAGGGGAGAAATGTATCTTTGTCGATTCTTTCCACCCCATGCATTTGGCTGTTCTCTCTGCTGACTCCTGCCGAAAGGTAATATT
>NW_015159794.1:134591-138617 GCF_001447785.1 Gekko japonicus
TATATTTTTGTTGTTACTGAAATATATTTGAGCTTTGATGCCGCACCTCAGAAACGACGTCTCCGTGGTGCCACGTCTCCGTCAATTTATTTCTCATTAAAAAATTTTACACGCTGTAATAAAAGCCGATCGTCAGAAAACAGTGGGACTTTATAACCTGTTAAATGAAGCCACCCTTGGTAATATAAAGCTGCCCCAGGATTTCTTCAGCCTCGAAAATGAAGCTAAGAAAGTATTTGTCATGGGTCTTCAACAGCTGTGATTTCATACGCTAAATAGTAATAATTTAAAATATATATAATACCCCTTAGCATCGAATGGCTGACGCCAACAGACGTGCAGGGAATTTTTTTTCCGTGCCAGATAAATACACACTGTGCGTTTTCACCATCGAGAGAGTGTTCTTTGCTTCCTTTGTGGCTGGCTTTGCAAATAGTCAAGATGTGGCAGTGGCGTCGGGTGGCAGATTTCGCGGCAGACTCCGCACCCACCCAGGGGCTGGAGCAGTGACCGATTCTGTTCTCCTGGTTCCCCCTCTGTCTATAAGGGCCGTCAGATTGCAACCGACTTACAGCGACCCCAGCAAGGGGCTTTCGAGGCAAGTGAGAAGCAGAGGTAGTTTGCAAACTGGCTTCCTCGGCAGAGTCTTCCTTGCTGGTCTCCCATCCGAGTAACAGCCCTGCTTAGCTTCCGAGATCTGACAAGACTGGGCTATACTGTCCCACCTGCCTTCCTCCTGGCTCCATAAGGACAGCAGAGAGCCAACCAGGTGTCCCGAACTCTTGTGACACAGGTGGGGTGGTGAGAGGTCATAGCAGGGAGGTACCTTGTTCAGGGTCAGGATCCTGAGGAGGCATTTCCCTTGTCAAGTAGGGCTGCCAGGCCTGGGTTGAAAAATCCCTGGAGATTTGGCGTGATGGAGCCTGGGATGGGCGGGGTTTGAGGAGGGGGGGGGATCCCAGTGGGGTATAGTGCCATAGAGTCTGCCCTTCACAACAGCCATTTTCTTCAGGGGAACTGATCTCTGTAACCTGGAGTCAAGTTGCAATGTTGAGAGATCTCCAGCCACCACCTGGAGGCTGGCAACCAGTGTTCCCTCTAAGCTGAGTTGGTGTGAGCTAGCTCACAGTTTTTTAGCCTCCGGCTCACACATTTTTGTCTCAGCTAAGGAAGGAGGGCTCCAGAGCAAACTAATCTTATGCAGTAGCCAAATCCCTCACCCACGACCAGTGTTCCCTCTAAGCTGAGTTAGTGTGGGCTAGCTCACAGTTTTTTAGCCTCCGGCTCACACATTTTTGTCTCAGCTAAGGAAGGAGGGCTCCAGAGCAAACTAATCTTATGCAGTAGCCAAATCCCTCACCCACGACCAGTGTTCCCTCTAAGCTGAGTTAGTGTGGGCTAGCTCACAGTTTTTTAGCCTCCGGCTCACACATTTTTGTCTCAGCTAACTCTGGGAAGGTGGAGCTGGGCTTGGTTTTGCTTTCTTGGAAGGGAGAAACCCAACCCAGTTGAACTGTGAGGCTGAACAAGTTTGAAGACTCGGTTTAATGGAACTCTTTATCAGCCGCTCTCTCCCTTTAAAGAAGAAATGCTTTAAAGTGGCTGACTATATTAAAACATCATACCTCATAAACTGCTGGTAATAAAACGCTAATGCGATTTCGGGTAAAAACAGGAAATAAAACATCAGATAAAGCAATTCAGCAGCAGATGAAACGTGAGGCTGCAAGCTAGAAAAAAAACCCACCTTAAAGCCGACCACGTTTGCCCAGCATTTGAAATCTCACAGATCAAGCTCCGGGTGAAAGGCTGAGAGGAAGATATTTCAGAGCTGAGGTGCCACCACCAAGAAGGCTGTGTCTCCGTGTGCTCTCCGTCTTACTTCAAAAATGGGGGCACACAAAGCAGGTTCTCCAGTGCTGATTTTAATTGGCGGGCAGGTCCATAGGGCAACAGGTGGTCCTGCAAATACCCTAGTCCATGGCCATTAGTTTCTGAGTCTGTCACTTAAACTCAGTCGCCTCACCTCCACATGTGATGTGACACATCGAGGATCCACAGAGCAGCCATCCATTCATTGTATTTGTATACTACAAGGGATTGGGATGATGCCATTTGTTTAATTACACCAACTGTGTAATGCAGGGGTCTGGAACATGGTGCCCACTGACACCTTTTCTGGTGCCCGCCAAGTGTTTTTAGAATGTAGGCGGGGTCAGATGGGGCTTTTGCCCAGCAAGGCCTCTGATTGGCCATTGGAGATATTGTTTGGCTCTGAGGATTTACTTTGGCAGCCAATACCTTGGCAGCCAGTGCCACCACAGCACAAGGATCTTCACTGTTTGACTGAAGGTAAGCTGTAGCAGCCATTTTGTGGCTGGCTCCACCTCCTGCAGCAGCCATTTTATGGAAGCAGTTTTGCAGCAGCGCCCACCACGCTGTGTGCTCCTGCGCTCAAAAAGCTTAGGGACCGCAAGCGTAAGGTCTATTAGGAGGTCATTCATTGATGTTCGAGGGGCTGCGGTGGCTCAGAGGTTAAGACGCTGAGTTGCAGACCGGAAGGTCGGTAGCTTGGCAGTTCGAGACCCGAGTGTGCCGCATGATGGAGTGAGCTCCCATCTCTCGCCCCAGCTCCTGCCAACCTAGCCGTTTGAAAGCAAGACGTGGCAAGTGGATAAATCGGTACCGCCTCGGTGGGAAGGTAACAGCGTTCCGTGCGCCCTGGCGTTTAGTCATGCCGGCCACATGACCACGGAGAAGTCTTTGGACAGTGCTGCCTCTTTGGCTTGGAAACGGATATGAGCAATGCCCCCTAGAGTTGGATTCGACTAGCTTTCGAGCAAGAGAAACCTTTACCTTTACCTTTACATTGATGTTCATAACCCAACAAGGAAATTGAACTCGGGTCTCTGCAATCCAGTGCTACCCCTCTCATTGGTATGCTCAAGTTGGACATGGTGCAGTGAACAATCCAGTTTAAAAGAGACTTTCTTCTGCCCACCTAGCAATATATTTCAAGTGAGCCTGAGACAGGAGTAATCGTTTGATCTTGAGCCCCTCTCAGTGGTATGCTCAAGTTGGACATGGTGCAGTGAACAATCCAGTTTCAAAGAGACTTTCTTCTGCCCACCTGGCAATATATTTCAAGTGAGCCTGAAACAGGAGTAATCGTTTGATCTTGAGCGAGCGCCTAGCAGAAGTCCTTTTTAATTAACACTTGTTCAGGAGCTGGGATTTCATTAGGTTCCAGAGGAAAACTGTATCTCAACAAATTTCTGATAGGTCAGGTAAAATATATTTTCAGCCATAACCAAGGAGCCTTTAATGACTTGTTAAAAATACCAAGAACTTTGAACTTCCGATGTAACTTGGAAAAGGAGGCTTGGTTTGATTACATGCATATTCATTTTTTGAATAATGGTTTTATTGATCTTTTTCCCCTAATGACAGAAAGCAAATATATATATATATATACCTGCAACTAAAAAAGGCCAAGGAAATTAGAGAAGATTACAGTTAATGAAAGGGGAAGAAGATTAAAAAGCGTGCATATCAATGACATTAGAAATGTATATTTCAGTCAAGAGACATTGGGCTAGAACATGCTACTAAATCCTAATGCGTAGCATTTACGTATCTTTTTTGATGTTTGAAACACTTCATGAAACACTTCAAGATCTTGTGCAACGGGTTTCTTGGCTCTGTAATATATACCATGATGTGGCCTGATCTTGTGAGATCTCTGAAGAAAGCAGCGTCCGCCCTGGTTGGTACTTGGATGGGAGACCACCAAGGAAGTCCAGGGTTGCTACACAGAGGCAGGCAATGGCAAATATATATATGCAGGGGTCATTTCGTAGAAAAAGAGGCGCATGAGCTCATTAGCACAACTTATTAGCATAACTTATTTGCATATGCCACACCCCCTGACATCACCAGAAGTGTGACAGAAGGCAACACCCACCGCTCAGGCTCCACTGGACTGTTTTGGATGGCTAGCTATTTGGGGGGGGGGGGGAAACGTGC
>NW_015159794.1:138651-143743 GCF_001447785.1 Gekko japonicus
CAGGGGGGAGCTCTGCAACTTACCTGGCTGCTTCTTGCTCTGACTGAGGGCTGCTGGGAGCAGGGTGTGGGGCTTGTTGCATGTGCCCGCCCCCTGGGCTCTTTACTGCTGGAGCTCCACTCCTGTGTGCTCCTGCAGGAAATGACCCCTGTATATATGGGGGGATTGGATTTATACCCTGCCCTTCACTACCCGAAGGAGTCTCAGAGTGGCTTACAATCTCCTTTCCCTTCCCTCCCCACAACAGACACCCTGTGAGGTAGGTGGGGCTGAGAGAGCTCTTTTGAGGACTGCTCTTGAGAGAACAGCTCTGAAAGAACTTGTAACTGACCCAAGGTCACACCAGCAGCTGCATGTGGAGGCGTGGGGAATCAAACCCGGTTCTCTCAGATTAGAGTCTGTGCTCCTAACCACTACACCAAACTGAAGATAACAAGCGTTGCACCAGATCTTGTTCAAGCAGAACTGTGCTAAGTCAGTTTATGTTTCTACTAGCACATCACTGAGCTCAAGCCATTATTTTGTCGTCCTTACAGCCCCATAAAGTAGGTTGGTATTAGTTGGAAGCTGAGACAGAGTGCCTTGCCTAAAGCCATCTAGCAAGTCTGTGGCAGAGGCAAGATCTGAACTGAGGCTCCAGCAAGGTTGCTTTTAACTTTGTTATACCGTCACTGAAGTAAGACTTAAACCGGGGACATTGTAGCCCACATTCTGACCCACTAAGATTTATCAGGCTGCAATCTTTCTGGGCATGGATAGTGTTGTTTTATACAGTGCCTGGCATACTTCTGGTACTTTGGATGGCCATAGGAGCTGATAATCCCAGCAGTTAACAAAACCATTTTCTGTGCCAAAATTTGTGACTGGGACAATCCAACAAGATCTAGTGGCAGAAGAGGTAGAGTGGTATCAAGAAGAGGAGGAGGAGGAGGAGGAAGAGATTGGATTTATACCCCGCCCTTCACTACCCGAAGGAGTCTCAGAGTGGCTTACAATCTCCTTTCCCTTCCCCCTCCCCACAACAGACACCATGTGAGCAATGCTCCCTGTAAGCTGTGGAGTCTTGTGAGCAAAAATTCTACTTTGTGAGCTACTGGCATTCAAGTTGTGAGGTAGTGATTTGGCTGCTGCATAAATTAGTTTGCTCTGGAGCCCTCCTTCCTGAGCTAAAACAAAAATGTGTGAGTTGGAGGCTAAAAACGTGTGAGCTAGCTCACTAACTCTGCTTAGAGGGAACACGGCCTGTGCGGTAGGTGGGGCTGAGAGAGCTCTTTCAAGAACTGCTCATGAGAGAAGAGCTCTGAAGGAACTTGTAACTGACCCAAGGTCACACCAGCAGCTGCATGTGGAGGAGCGGGGAATCAAACCCGGTTCTCCCAGATTAGAGTCCGTGCTCCTAACCACTACACCAAACCGGCTAGTCAAAGGTGTGACAATCCCTCAAGAAAAACCAGATGCTGTATAAACTGGACTTTCTCTTTATGAGTTACAACACTGCTTAAGTATGGGGGAAGTTACAGAAAGGCCAAAGACGCAAGGAATTTCCATCCGGCCCCTTTGATTTATCGCTCCCGAAAGAAGAAATCCTCGAGCTCTGCAGACAGATGGTTTTACTGCTTGTTATTAACAAGAGACGCTGTATCGCCATTTGTCAGAATTCTGCTATTTTGATAACCTTTGCCGCTTGGAGGAGGTTTTGTCTGCAGTATTTACTTACTGAAAAAATCTCTCCTCTGCTTATTGCCCTGAGGCGTTTAAAGTTTTAGTGATCAAGGGGGATTTTGCTAGGTGCCAAACAAGCAGCGGTGAAGCCCCTTTCTTTCATTCTCAGTGCAAGAATCAGAAGAAAAGACATTGGCTGGGGGCATTGTTTGAGATTATACTTTTCTGCATTGCAAAAACTGCCGTTGTAGCTCAGAGGCAGAAGGTATATTTTGTAGGAATGGGCCAATGCTCCCTGAGTTTGTTTCCCCCCCACACACTGTTTTGTTTAACTTTTGACTTGCTGCTTTTTAAAGTGCTTTAAGAGAGCCAGCATGGTATATAGTGCTTAAAGTGTCAGACCAGGGTCTGGGAAATCCAGGTTCGAATTCCCACTTGTGCCATGGAAGCTTGCTGGGTGACCTTGGGCCAGTCACACACGAGAGTCAGTTTGATGTAGTGGTTAGGAGCATGGACTCTAATCTGGGAGAACTGGGTTTGAGCCCCCACTCCTCCACACGCAGCTGCTGGTGTGACCTTGGGTCAGTCACAAGTTCTCTCAGAGCTGTGACGGCATACTGTAAGGTATGACAGGCAAGATGACAGCCAAGTCAAGAAGTAGTCTATTAGATCGTCTTGATCTGAGGTGACAGGTAGTGTGTCATGTGACATGTCACCAGGTCCTAAGATTGCATCATCGTGACTACTGTCACCGTGAGTCAGCACTTCGTTCTGATTGGTGCTCAGATGTATATATTGAGTACAGTCTGTATGCTATTGTTTCACTCTTGTGGATTGAATGCTATGCGAAGCACTTTGTCGGTAAGCCTGGTGAATTGGATGCTACAAGTGCTAAAGGACTGTATGTATATAGTTGCTGTAAATAAACCACTGTAAATAGTTCAGCACTAGCCAACTCTGGATTGTGTTATTATTGGCGCTTCCAATACACTGACAAGCTGTTGTCTCTAGGGCTGTTCTCGAGAGAGCTCTCTCAGCCCCACCTACCTCACAGGGTGTCTGCTGCGAGGAGGGGAAGGGAAAGGAGACTGTAAGCCACTCTGAGACTGCAAGTGAAGGGTAAGATATAAATCCAATCTCCTCCTCCACCTCCTCCTCTTCGTCTTCTTCTTCTTCTTCTTCTTCTTCTTCTTCTTCTTCTTCTGTTGTTGTTAGGATGAAACGGAGGGGAGGAGAATGATGCAGGCCACTTTGGGTCCCCATTCGGGTGACAGGCAGGATATAAATAAATAAGTCAAATTTTAGATGTAATACAAGTGGCATTTATGCAAATGCTATTCATTGAGGGCACTTTTAGCCTTTCTTTCTACAGTCACAGAATCGGCAGATTACAACAAGGAGGATCCAACCTGCTTTTCTGCTGATGGAAAAAGTGAGAGGGGTTCCCCTCTTGACCACCCAAAAAGGTTATGCCGGGGATCATGGGACTAAACAAAAGAAACAATAACCGTAGAAAAATTACTAATTCACTCTAAACAAATCTTCTTTTTAATGTACCAATTTCCTAAGTACATAAATATCAAATAATAGAAATAACCCCTCTGTGTTCATTTAACAAAATCATTTACACACTGCAAGTCTACTCATTAACAAATCCCTTTAAATCACTATACTCTTACAGCCGTATAGAAAGGCTAATAAATACTAGTAAACAGCGCAATAAAGCTAAGAAATGTCCCTTTTCAAGTATTGCAATGCCGTATACTTTGACAGCGTATGGGTATTTTAATTCCAATATGCTTTATAAGAAACAAGCCATAAAGCCGAAATTTGTCTCAGATGATGTTGAGAGGCCTTTTCTCAATGCAAAGGCAGTCTCCATGCAAAGATCATGGGACTTGCATGGACAAAAATCAATGTGGGGCAGGGGATGTGGTAAGGAGGGGAACTGGGCAAGATGGACTGGGAAAGGTGGTTGGATCCATCCCAGTGAGAATTTAAAACGGGGTCCCCACCTTTCCTGGTGCCCACCAATGTTCCCTCTAAACTGTGGAGTCGTGTAAGCAAAAAAATTCTACTTTGTGAGCCACTGGCATTGAAGTTGTGAGCGAGCAATTTGGCCTGCTCCATAAATTAGTTTGCTCTGGAGCCATCCTCCCTGAGCGAAGACAAAAATGTGTGAGCCAGAGACTCAAAAACTGTGAACTAGCTCACACTAGCTCAGCTTAGAGGGAACACTGGTGCCCACCAAGTGTTTTTAAAAAGTCAGCGGGGCCAGGTGGGGCATTTTGCTCAGCAAGGCTTCACGCTGGAGATTTCATCGGTTATACCAGTTTTTAAACATGTTACTTTGGCAGCAGCAATCAACACAGTACAAGGATCTTAACTATGTGACCGAAGGGAAGCTGCGACAGCCATTTTCTGGCTGGTTCCGCCTCCTGCGGCAGCCATGTTGTGGCCAGTGTTCCCTCTAAGCTGAGTTAGTGTGAGCTAGCTCACGGTTTCTTAGCTTCCAACTCACACGTTTTTGTCTCAGCTCAGGGAGGATGGCTCCAGAGCAAACTCATTTATGCAGTAGCCAAGTCGCTCACTCACAACTTTAGTGCCGGCAGCTCACAAAGTAGAATTTTTACTCACAAGACTCCATAGATTAGAGGCCGCATTGGTTGTGGCAGCCATTTTGAGGCTGTGCCCACCACGCTGTGTAGGAATTCCAAAGGTGCCCGCAGGCTCAGAAAAGTTGGGGACCCCTGCTTTAAAACATAACCTCGAGGCCATTCAAACAGAGAGCTTACAGTGATGCAAATCAGAGAATTGTAACTCCCAATGGGCAATTCAGCCAGCATCTAGTAAAGGCCCTCTTAAGGAATTCTGTCTTGCACAGTTCATGACGTGTCAGAAAGGCAGATACCACAATCTCTATCACACAAAAATGGAGGCATAAAAACAGCCCGTCACTTTCTCTGTGGCAAAACAAATTGTGGGAACACTTAGTTTATCGTCGAATTATAGCACCCTCTGTGACATCGTCTAGAAAGCGACCCAAAAACATTCTGAGCTGTTTGGTTTCCTGTGGTAAACTACTTAGTAGAAGGTGGTCCCATCTCTAGTTCCAGCTCCTGCCAACCTAGCAGTTCGAAAGCAAGAAATTGCAAGTAGATAAATAGGTACCACTTCGGTGGGAAGGTAACAGCGTTCCGTGCGCCTTGGTGTTTAGTCATGCCAGCCACATGACCACGGAAACATCTTCGGACAGCGCTGGCTCTTCGGCTTGGAAACGGAGATGAGCACCGCAACCCTAGAGTCGAATTCGACTGGCTTTTGAGCAAGGGAACCTTTACCTTTTAGAAGGTGGTGTAGTTCTGAATAACCCGTACTATCAGGAATTGGTATATTTTTAATAGTCCTAAGAATGGTCCCTGAATCCACT
>NW_015159794.1:144941-153975 GCF_001447785.1 Gekko japonicus
TGACATTTTGGGGGTTGAAGTAGATCCAATCCTAGGTCTCACAACCGGTTTAAGTTCTGGGTCTGAGTCGGCTCTTTTCTTGCCTCTCCTGGTCTCCGTCTTGGCGATTTCTTTCCAATTCACAGATTCGCAAAATAAAGCACTCTTCTAGATGATAAGATTTAGTCCTCCATGCCTCTCTGTTTACGCTTTCCAAAGACCCTAGAAGCTGGTGTAGTTCTGAATAACCCGTACTATCAGGAATTGGTATATTTTTAATAGTCCTAAGAATGGTCCCTGAATCCACTTATAGACTCAACTTTGTAAATAGTCATAATATGCAAGTCATACTGTTAACTTGTCACACTCAAGTTACACTGTATCTAGTTGTATAATTTTTTTGGTTTTGGAAAAATTACAAATATAATACTGAAGATTCAGGAAGACCATTCTGCAACGTTCAGCAGAAAATTCCCAAGAACAGTTCTTATCTGCCTGCAAGGTAGGATTTATAGTATTTATGAAGCTGCCTTATACTGAATGAGACCCCTGGTCCATCAAAGTCAGTATTGTCTACTCAGACGGGCAGCAGCTCTCCAGGGTCCCAGGCAGAGGTCTTTCACGTCACCTACTGCCTGGTCCTTTTAACTGGAGATACCAGGGATTGAACCTGGGACCTTCTGCAAGCAAAGCAGATGCTCTTCCACTAAGCAACAGCCCCCCCCAGCCAGTCTTAGTCAGAGAGACATAGCTGCCACACATGGATATATATTGGGAGAGATGGTGCCACATGATTGAGAGCTCCACATCATCTATGCTACAGTACACATAATGCTGATGGAACTAATGCATAAATAAGTGTTTAAACGCATACATTTTATGGAGAAAGATTTTATTTATTTAATTAATTGCAATATTTTTTTAAATCACCTAATCCCCAGGAATGTGGGGCTCTAGGCGATGTACAGATTTAAAAATAATAAACCATAAAACCATCATCAGAACATATAATTCATTAATTAAAACCAAGTGGCAAAATTGGTGGTTCCCTCCCATTTCTGGCTTGTGGGTGCTTTATGGTGCAAAGCCACAAAAAATGACTCAAAAATTAAAAGCAAAGACCTCCCTGGCAGAGTTCCCTCTAAGCTGAGTTAGTGTGAGCTAGCTCATAGTTTTTAAGCCTCCGGCTCACACATTTTTGTCTTAGCTCAGGGAGAATGGCTCCAGAGCAAACTAATTGATGCAGTAGCCAAATCACTCGCTCACAACTTTAATGCCAGTAGCTCACAAAGTAGAATTTTTGCTCACAACACTTCACAGCTTAGAGGGAGCATTGCTCCCTGGTTCCATTTGCAAAAGGGAGAAGGAAAATCGAGAATGGGCAGTGATGAGAAGTTTGAAATCTTCCTTTGTGCATGTAGGTTATTCCTGGTTCGAACCACATCTCTGGTTTAAAGCCTCTTAGTGGGAGGCGGGAAATAGACCTCTGCCTGGCACCAATCTGGAGAGACAGTAATGGCTGCAATGGGACACCCGGTTGTTTTTCATGTTCCACTGTGGCTTACGCCTCCGTAACGCACTGCTCCCGGGAACAACAAATCGTCAGAGTCCTGAACCCAGACAAGATCACAGCTCCAGTTTTGTGACCTGGAAAATTGTTAGTTGTGGGTCCCATGTGAGTTCAGTGGCGTCTGATTCCATGGAGGGGAAAGAAATCTCCAGTGCACAAAACCAGAGCAGTAATTTCATGAGTTTGCAGTTCTGGTGGCTGGGACCCAAGCACAGAAGGGAAAAGAGGTGCAGAGACCTTAACTGGGGCTTTGGAGTCATTGGGATAGGTCCAGACTACACTTTCCAGCGACATAATAGAACTTTCCTGCATGCCTCCTCCTCCTGCGGCGCACTGCTCTCTGCAAAATGCTGCTCCGGGGGGTGGGGGGATCAGGGACAGTGTTCCCTCTAAGCTGAGTTAGTGTGAGCTAGCTCACAGTTTTTTAGCCTCCTGCTCACACATTTTTGTCTTAGCTCAGGAAGGATGGCTCCAGAGCAAACCCAACTAATGCAGTAGCCAAATCGCTCGCTCAAAACTTTAATACCAGTAGCTGACAAAGGAGAATTTTTGCTGACAAGACTCCACATTTTAGAGGGAACATTGATCAGGGACCCTTAAGAATGACATGGGGGGAGTTCTCCAGTGGAGCGTTGCCAACCTCCTGGTGGGACCTGGAGAGCTCCGGCTTTTACAACTGATCTGCAGACAAGAAATCGATTCCCCTCGAGAAAATGGCTGCTTTGGAGGGCAGACTCTGTGGCATTGTACCCTACTGAGGTCACTCCCCAGACAGCACGTTTCCCAGACACCACCCTTCAAATCTCCAGGTATTTCCCAACTCAGAGCTGGCAACCCTTTTGCAGTAGGAAGGGGGAATTGATGAAAAAGGCCAGTTTACTCTGCGTCCAACCCACCGGCTGCAAGCCCATCGTCTAGTTGTTTCATTTCATGATATGAATTTGTTGATATCTATTTTTTTTTTAATCTCATGGGTGCAGATAGTGCTCCTCGTCCCCGTATTATCCTCCCACTAACCCTGTGAGGTAGGCTAGGCAGAGGGAGAAGGGAGAGTGGCTGTCTCCAGGTGACTCAGGGGACTTCACGGCTGAGTGGGGGTCTGAGCCCAGGTCTCTCTAGCCCCAGCGGACGCAGTTTGGAGACGCACCAGGGGCATCGGGGCTCATGACAGGGAGCTGCCTCTGCCGCAGCTTAAGAGCCTCACAAAATAAGCACCAGACGTTTGAGAGCCGCAAGACAGGAACCAATATTACACACACGTTTTTATTTTAAGATATGCAAATTTGCTTTGTATTAACATTAAATGAGACTGCCAAAAATAAAAGGGGTAAAACCAGATATTGATAATGATATTTATCTGTCCAATGATATTTATTTGCTAATGATATTTATTTGTCTAAGAGAGAGAGAGAAAGAGAGTTGGAAAGAAAGAATGAAAGAGGTTGAAAGAGGGAGAAAGCAGGGGTCGTTTCGTAGAAAAAGAGCTAGGGGAACTCATTAGCATAACTCATTAGCATATGCCACACCCCCTGACATCACCGGAAGTGTGTCATAAGGCCACACACCCCGCCCCCAACGGTCCTGTCCGCCGCCGCCGGCCTTGCAGCTCCACTGCCGAGCCCCATGAGGGGCCCGGCGGTGGACCTGAAAGGCCGGCGGGAGTGCAAGGAAGCCCCGCGAAGGCCCTCCCTGGCCCCAGGCAGGCAGGGGTGGGGAGAGGCAGGGAGGAAGCAACTTACCCTCCCTCTTCTCCTGCCTCCTCCTGGCTGAATGAGGGCCAGAAGCGGGGCAGCCAGAAGCAGGGGGCGGGGCTTCATCATGTGCCCCACCCCCGCATGCCTCCTCTTCGCTTCCCCAGCCGCCCTTCTGGGAGCCGCACAATATGCGTGAAAGAGCCGCATGTGGCTCCCGAACCACAGTTTGGCCACCCCTGCCGTATGGAGTAGGGCCCTTTCATATCAGGGGAGCTGTTCCTTTGCTGTTCCCTGTAGGATGGCGGGGGAGGGGGGTTGGTATTGCAATAGAGATGCTAACCTTGATATCATTTTCATGCATAAACCTCAGAACACCGCTCTAGGTGCCCGTGCATATTTTCAGGGTCTTCGCTTAGAAATGAGACATCGCTGCTGATCTCTCCCCCCCCCTTTCTCCCCTGTGGCTTTCTTTAGCGGCGCACACAGATGGACATGTTCCTTTGGCTTCCGGGGGAGCTTTACTGCCGATTCGCCATGATTGTGCATTTATAAGGGGATAAAAAGGAGTTGATTGTAATCATGCCAGCTCTGTTCTCCTTTGGGGGTGGGTGGGGGGGAGTTGGTGGAGTCAGTGTGAGGCTGTAGGCTGATTGCCAATAGAACTGAATGGCAAGGGGGGGGGAGGTATAGTGCATCGCGACATGGCGCTTTACCAAACTTCATTGCTAGAAGTTTTAAAAGAACCGGGGGTGGGGTGTGTGTGTTTCTTGGCTGCTTCTGCTGTGACAAACGAGGACAGCAGTTTTGTAACTGCGGCAGTCGGTATATGGGTAGTCTGGAGTGAACCCATGGAATCTGGGTCTCTCGACTGCAACTAGTCAGATTTGTTAAGTGGAACTTCCATGTCTGGGGGCAGTGTATCTTGGAATGCTGGTTGCTGGGGGAACAGCTGCTGGGGAGGGCTGTTGCTGTCAGACCCTGCTTGTTTGGTGTCCCAGCAGAGAGGCCCGGTGATCAGAACATAAGAAGAGCCCAGCTGGATCAGATTGATGGTCCATCTTGTCCAGCATCCTGTCTCACACAGTGGTCCCAACCACTTCGTCTGGAAGTCCAACAACAGGGCATAGAGACTGAGACCTTCCCCAGTATTCAGAGGTTTACTGCCTCTGAACATGGAGATTCCCTTTACTCACCACGGCTAGTTGCCACTGGTAGATCTATCCTCCATGAATCTGTCTATTCACCTTTTAGAACTATGCATGTCTGTAGCCATCAGTACATCTTCTGGCAGCGAACTTCACATTTTAATCACTTGCTGTGTAAAGAAGTATTCCTTTTGTGCATCTCAGACCTACTGCCCATCAGCTTCACTTGATGCCCTCGAGTACCAGGAGAGGGAGAAAAAGTTCTGCCAACTCTCTCTCTACCCCGTGCATAATTTTAGAAACCTCTGTCACAGAGGTGTCGAACTCATTTGTTATGAGGGCTGGATATGACATAAATGTCACTTTGTCGGGCTGGGCCACGTGTGCCATAAATGTGATGCTAGGTACCGGAGATGTAAACTGTATAAAGGACAGCAGCTGGTAAGCTCCAGGTTGGTGTATCCTCACTGCAAGACCCTTTGGGCTGGGAGGGGGTGCAGAGGAAAATCCACATGAGCGGACTGGAGAACCAGCCATGCAGCACTGGGCAGGCGCTCCCACGCTGCTTGACTGCTGCAGACGAGGTTGTTCTGCCATGCTGAAGCCACAGGAAACCAAAGAAGGAGGGGGACCAGCGTACAAGAATTGTTAAAGGTAAAGGTTCCCTTGCTCGAAAGCCAGTCGAATCCGACTCTAGGGTTGTGGTGCTCATCTCTGTTTCAAAGCCGAAGAGCCAGCGCTGTCCGAAGACGTTTCCGTGGTCATGTGGCCGGCATGCTAAACACCAAGGTGCACGGAACCCTGTTACCTTCCCACCAAAGTGGTACCTATTTATCTACTTGCAATTTCTTGTTTTCGAACTGCTAGGTTGGCAGGAGCTGGAACTAAAGATGGGAGCTCACTCCATCATGCGGCACCCGGGTCTCGAAAAAAAACGCTGGCTGAAATAACTAAAGGTGGTGGTGGGGGAAATGTATAAAAATATTTTAATACCGAGTTCAATAACACAGTAACCCTATAATTAGATAAAGCCAAGGTGTTCTTACAAGAAACAACAGTAGTGCAGAGAAGTAAAATTTCAATGTGTCTCACTCCTGTTGTATTGTAATTCCATAGTCCAACTTGACATACATTCATCATAGAGTGGACTCATATAGTTCCTGGAAATTCCATATAATCTTGAAATCCATAAGCCGTAGAGACGCGTAGTCCCACTGCAAACTGCCGCGTTTCGAATCATTCTTCTTCAGAACCAATAGGCTACAGTGGGACCCAATCTCAGTAGTAGGACATACAGAAGCCAGTTCATTCAATCACAAAGGATCATGGGCTCCCAAGTAGTCTGTGGGTCACATAAGATCCTTGGACGGGCCGGTTCTGTCCCCCGGACCTTATGTTTGACACCCCTGCTCTATCATGCCCCCTCTTGTTCCTGTCTTTTCTAAACTGAACAGTCCCAGACACTTCAGCCTTTACTCAAAGGGAAGGTACTCCAACCCCCTGATCGTCTTGGTTGCCCTCTTCTGTGCTTTTCCCAGCTCTGCAGTGTCGTTTTTGAGATACGGTAACCAGAACGGCACACAGGATTCCAGAAGCAACGTCAGGAAGAGGCCTTGTCTGTTGGCCCTCCAGGGCTACTGGTTGGCCACTACGTGAGGCCGGATGCTAGACTAGATGGACCACTGGTCTGATCCTGCAGGGCATCTCAGGTTGTGTGTGTGTGTTCTTACACTGAGAGGCATCTAGCAGGTCCCTTTTGGGAAACAGGCTGCTGGGCTAGATTGACCTTTGGCTGGGTTCACAGATCTCATCCCATGTCTGATTTGAGAGACGGTGGAGGAGCCGCCAAACACAGACGGCTGTGGAAATTAATTATCGCGGTTGCGGGGGTATTTTCGTGCAGCTAGCGACTGTCGGCCTTTAGCTCCGGAGGGAAATCAGTTTCTTTCTCGCCTGGACTGCGGTCTTTCCTGCCCTTTATCACCTCTCAAATTCTGGTCGAGCCTGTGGGACCCTGTCCTTTCCCCTCCAGCTGGACCTAGAACAATTCCCTGTTAAATATATGGCCAGATGTCCCTGCATCTCAGACTGGTGTCAAACCTCTTTAACCGCAAGACAACCCCAGAAGCTGTTGTTCGGTAAGCGGATGGAGATTCTCGGTGAGCGATCCGGTTCTGCGGATGCTGTGCAGATACGAGGCTGGGGGGAGAGAGATCTGTGTCGCTTCGACCTATTTCCATGTATTATTTGACACACTTTAGAACTGCGATTAGCAAATTGGTTCTCATTGGCTCGTCCTTTAGGGGACTCGTTTGCTTTGCATTGGAATGAATGCGGCAGGAGTCTTTTTTTAAAATAGCCTGTAATGACTGGAGTAGGGAGCTGCGGTGGCTCAAGTGGTTAAGACGCTGAACTGCAGGCTGTGGAAGGTCGGTAGTTCAGCAGTTTGAGACCCGGGTGCCGCATGACGGAGTGAGCTCCCATCTCTAGTTCCATCTCCTGCCAACCTAGCAGTTCAAAAGCAAGAAATTGCAAGTCGATAAATAGGTACCACTTCAGTGGGAAGGTAACAGCATTCCGTGTGCCTTGGTGTTTAGTCATGCCGGCCACATGACCACGAAAACTTCTTCGGACAGCACTGGCTCTTCGGCTTTGAAACGGAGATGAGCACCGCAGCCCTAGAGTCGGATTCGACTGGCTTTCGAGCAAGGGAACCCTTACCTTTACCTTTAATGACTGGAGTAGGCCAGTGGCCAAATGAAGCAACTACGGACACTTTAGTGGACTAATCTGTTTGCAGTATGTCTAAATCGATGCACCGTAGGGTGGTTTTTATGCTTTGCTCAGAAGGAAGGGAATCTAACACATGGTGCAACTAGGGTTGACCGTTTCCAGGCAGCACCTGGAGATCTCTGACTATTACAATTGATCTCCGGACGACCAAGATCTGTTCCTCTGGAGAAAATGGCTGCTTTGGAGGGTGGACTCTATGGGATTATACACTGCCAAGCAAGGCTCCCTCTAAGCGGTGGAGCCTTGTGGGCAAAAATTCTACTTTGCGAGCGACTGGCATTAAAGTTGTGAGCCAGCGATTTGGCTGCTGCGTTAATTAGTTGTCTCTGGAGCCATCCTCCCTGAGCTAAGTGAGCGTGTATACTGGGCTCTGCCACCCGCTGGCGGACCTCCTTCGTGGACTTCTCCGCTGCTTCCGCGGCCACGGCCTCTTCGTAGGCCACTGCCCAGGTCAGGGTGGTGCGGGCGAACAGCCTCTGTTGCAGCCTTTCATCTTTGAGACCGCAGACGAGACGGTCTCTGAGGGCTTCCTCCACGTTGTGGAAATTACATGGCCGTGCGGCTTTGCGAAGGGCCGCCACGAAATCTGCGATGGTCTCGCCTCCGGCCTGGTTCCGCTTGTAAAAAGCGTGCCGGCAGGCGATCTCCGACGGTTGTGGAGAATAGTGAGCCTTAAGCTTCTCCGTGATGTCAGCGTAGGTGACAGTCTTTATATCAGTTGGGGCCACCAACGACCTGGCTATGTCGAAGGTCCCCTTCCCGCAGGAACTCAGGAGGCACGCCCGTTTCTTGGCCTCGTCTGTAATGTCGTGTGTCTCCAGATGGAACTCGAACCTGGACAGGTAGGAGTCCCAGTCTTCTGAGGAGGGTTCGAAGCACTCGAACTTCTGGCTTCCAGCCATCGTGGGAGACTTGGGCACCGGAGCTGGTGGCGCCTCCGCCGGATCGGCTGCTGTGCTCTGCTCGCTTTCTTCCGAGTCCGAAGTGTGGATGTCCGCAGGGCTGCCTACCTGCTCTAACATCCCACCTTCGTCGCCAATTGTTAGATCGCGCTAACAAAGGACTCTTAGAGTGATTCAGCAAGTGATTCAGCTTTATTGGAAGTAACGAGCAAGCACTAACTCAGTAAGAAACCAGAACAGAAAACAGTGGGAGCTTATGCTCCTTTTAAACATAACCGGGCTAATGTAGCCACGCCTATTTACAATTAACAACCAATGAGATTGCTTAGTTAAGGACCAATGGGAGTCTTTCCCTCCTAGGGAATGGTATCGTTCTGATTGGTCGCTGTTACGAAGCGACCAATAGGAAGTTCGCTCAGAGGAGCCCTGGTCTGGCTCGAAGCTTAACATGGGAGTCCTATGAGGTGATTCATGTAATCATTTCAATACATTACACACTCGGCCCCTCCCTGGCTCCACCCCCAAAATCTCCAGGTATTTCCCAACCTAGAGCAGGCAGCCCTAGAGGCAACTGAGGAAATGTTTCTGTTTGGCACAGGAGGGGGGCAGGGTTGAGGCCAGCTTTCTGATCTTCTCGAGGGGGGGGGAGCTGTCGATTCTTACAGTGGGTTGTCTGGTGATTCCCCTTGGATGACGAAATGGCAGCGCATCGTCTCTTTGTGCCCTGCCTCTCCGGACATTTGTCTTGCAGCCACCGGGAGAGAGCTCGACCTAGCTCACAAGGCCTCATCCCAAGCTGGGTTGCCATTGACCCCACCAGAGCTTTTTTTGTAGAAAAAGCCCAGCAGGAGCTCATTAGCATAATAGGCCACACCCAACAGCAGAAACTCATTAGCATATTAGGCCACACCCCATGCCTTCCCTTAGCTTCCCTGGGCGCCCGCGGCTGCA
>NW_015159794.1:154039-164297 GCF_001447785.1 Gekko japonicus
CAGCCCTTGGACAGGCCAGGGAAGGAATGGGGAGGGATTTAAATGCCTCCCCAATCCTTCTAGGGGGGGGCCTGGCCCGGCCGCCTTGGAGTCGCTGGATTTCAAAATGAACTTTAAAATGAATCTCATCATGTACTGTAGAGCACCATTTTAGCTTGTATTTATTGAGATTTTAATGTATTTTATGCTTTGTCTTCGGCTTGGCCGCTGTTAGCCGCCCTGGGCCGTATGGGTAGGGCGGGATATAAATCCCAAGAATGAATGAATGAATGAATGAATGAATGAATGAATGAATGAATGAATGAATGAATATCAGCAGCCAGTGTAATGCAGCGACAAAAAAGGCGGGTGTATCAACAGAGGTATGACATCCAAATCGCACGATGTCATAGTCCCTCTGTACACTGCATTGGTCAGGCTGCACCTAGAGTCTTGTGTGCAGTTCTGGAGGCCTCACTTCAAAAAGGATGTGGATGGAATGGAGCGGGTGCAGAGGAGAGCGACAAGGATGATCAGGGGCCTGGAGACCAAGCCCTGTGAGGAAAGGCTGAGGGACTTGGGAATGTTCAGTCTGGAGAAGAGGAGGTTGAGGGGGGACAGGCAGCAGAGGAGAGGACTCGAAATAATGGGTTTAAATAAAGGGTGGGAAGGTACTGGCTGGATATTAGGGGAAACTTTTTTTTACAGTAGGAGTTGTGCAACAGTGGAATGGGCTGCCTCGCAAGGTGGTGAGCTCCCCCTCCCTGGCAGTCTTTAAGCAGCGGCTGGGCAAACACTTGTCAGGGATGCTCCAGGCTGATCCTGCATTGAGCAGAAGGTCAGACTAGATGGCCCCGTCGCACTCCGTGATTCTAATTAACAAGAGAGCCAAAGAGAATGTTGATTTGCTCCGGAAGGTTGTCTGTGGCTTTAGACCTAGAGGTCTTTAGACCTAGAGCTTTAAGACCAACAGTAATGAGGCAAAATCAGGGGGCTGAGTTTAGCCAGTCCTCTGCCCAACTGCTCCAGTCCCTGAACGAACACCTTTGTTCTTCGGAGATCTCGACCAGCCTTATGCCTGAGTCTGGTCCAGCAGGCCCAGCACAGACTCTATAAATCAGCCTTTTCCTGAGGAATCCGTGACAGACATCCTGTAGCAGCGTCTGAACAAAGTTTGAGTCCGGTGGCACCTTTAAGACCAACAGAAGTTTTATTCAAGCCGTTTCTGTTTCTCCCTCCCTCTTCAAGCATCTGTTTCTTCCTCGCTGTGTCATTCTCAGAGCATATTTACACTCTCGGCAGGCCGGAACCCTGGGAGTCGTCATGGCTTTCCGTGCAGGAGGTGGAGGTTGAAAGCCAAAGGAAGATTATTGTGCTCCTGTGACTCTGAAGAGAAGTGGGGAAGAAGACACACACTCCCACACGCACACTTGGCGCATCCAAAAGGAGGGCGATAATCGAGGCACTTGAAGTTGGGAGCCTGGGGGCCGAGGCTGGAAAAATTGTAATTGAGGGACTGTTCTAAGGCAACTTGGAAGATTAAGCAAAGAGGGCAATAGGTTTGGCTGGAAATTAAGCGAGGGAGTGGACGGCTCAGGAGGGCCGTAATGGGATATGGAGGCTTTCTGCCACAGGTCAGTGGTTCAGCTTTTGCTTGGGATGTTAATCACTCGCAGTCGTTAAGGTCTGAAGGCCGTGCAGCGGTTATCCCTCCAGGAACGAGTCTGCAGCCACAACTCTTGAGGCAAATGATGGAGGGGGGGAACGGACGGCTTGTGATGACAGCAGAGTCGGTCACCCGTGGGACCCTTCCAGTTCTACTCGATTCCTAACATTTGGTAGTGGTTTCTGGAACCTGGAAGGATGATTGAATATGTGAGGATGTTGCAAACTATGCTGCTTTTCCTGCCCTCAGCGGAAGATTGTGTAAATGGGGGTAGTGGTGAAGTATGATCGTAAAGGTAAAGGTTCCCTTGCTCGAAAGCCAGTCGAGTCCGACTCTAGGGTTGCGGTGCTTATCTCCGTTTCAAAGCCGAAGAGCCAGCGCTGTCCGAAGGCGTTTCCGTGGTCATGTGGCCGGCATGACTAAACGCCAAGGCGCACGGAACGCTGTTACCTTCCCACCAAAGTGGTACCTATTTATGATAGAGGTTTATTAAATCCAAGGTTGCCAGCTCTGGGTTGGGAACTACCTGGAGATTTGAGGGATGGAGCCCGGGGAGGGCAGGCTATGGGGAGGGGAGAGACCTTAGCAGAGTATGATGCCATCAAGTCCACCTTCCAAGGCAGCCATTTTTTCCAGGGGATCTTGGTCATCCGGGGAGCCCTTGTAATAGCGGGAGGTCTCCAGGGTCCACCTGGAGGTTGGCAACCCGGATTAAATTCTGCATGGCGTTGAGAAGCTGGAGATATTTTTCTTCCTTTAAAAATCTGGTGACCCAGGGGTCTCGGACAGAGCCAGTCTTTCAAATACCATCCTCTGTTTCCATCTGTGCATAAAAGTCACTTCCGCTGAAAATTTAGCCACCACCAAGGTAATACCAGGATCCGGATCAGCTAGCCAGGAAGACACAGGGAAAGAACTGGAAACTGTCACTGGCTGTGTCCACTGGGTAGCAAGAGCCCTCCTGAAGTACTAGAGCTCAAGGTCACTCAGAGAAGCTGATGTGTAGAATGGTACAAAAATCAGTACTTGTTCACACGATGCATAGCTAACATGTAGAACTCAATTGCCAGCGAATGTAGTGGCGGACACTCGCTTAGGTAGTTTCAAAAGGGGACTACTTTACTTTACTTCTTACTGTTTTTACAGCCTAAGTCAAAGAAGAAGAAGAGGAGGAGGAGGATGGATTTATACCCCGCCCTTCACTCGGAGTCTCAGAGCGGCTTACAAACTCTTTTCCCTTCCCCTCCCCACAACAGACACCCTGTGAGGTAGGTGGGGCTGAGAGAGCTCTGAGAGAACTGCCCTTTCAAGGACAGCTCTAACAGAACTATGGCTTGCCCAAGGTCATCCAGCAGCTGCAAGTGGAGGAGTGGGGAATCAAACCCAGTTCTCCCAGATTAGAGTTCGCACACTTAACCACTGCACCAAACTGGCTCTGGCTTAAAATGGCTCATAAACAGCAGACCCTCATCCCGCGGGTGGAGAACCTAAAAGTTAGTGATCATGTAATTTAACGATAGCCGCCAAAAATGTCACCACACACTGGAGTAGTTGGTTTATCTTTGTCACTTGAGTAGCCAGGATGATTTCGCTTCTGGAGAAAGAGAGTTCTGATTAAATCATGGGGAGGTCAATTCAGCTCTTAGTTCTGAGAATTTAGGGCAATCGAAGGAGGTAGGGTCTACATTGTCAATTTTGTTGCCACCACAATTGCGGGGTCTATCTGAACATGGAGTTCCATTGAATCTTCCTCGTGTCGCTGCTGAAGGTAGGGCTTTCAAGGTACATTAGAATAAAAGCCCTTCTATACTTTGGAACAGGTAAGTCAGATAATTTTGCATTTTGTTGGAGGGAGAGTGCCAACTGAGAAGGATGAACACACTCTGCGGGCTCTGGTCAGCATGTTCTCTCTCTGTTTTTTTTAACATCTTTATTTTCATTTTCCACCGTTAGTTAGTGATCATGTAACTTAACGATAGCCACCAAAAATGTCACCACACTCTGGAGTAGTTGGTTTATCTTTGTCACTTGAGTAGCCAGGATGATTTCGCTTCTGGAGAAAGAGAGTTCTGATTAAATCACGGGGAGGTCAATTCAGCTCTTAGTTCTGAGAATTTAGGACAATCGGAGGAGGCAGGGTCTACATTGTCAATTTTGTTGCCACCACAATTGCGGAGTCTATCTGAATATGGAGTTCCACTGAATCTTCCTCGTGTCACTGCTGAAGGTAGGGCTTTCAAGGTACATTAGAATAAAAGCCCTTCTATACTTTGGAATAGGTAACTCAGATAATTTTGCATTTTGTTGGAGGGAGAGTGCCAACTGAGAAGGAAATCTGTATTGGTCAGCATGTTCTCATAGTCGAAGTCCCTAAGACATCTTCTGGGGACTTGACCGATTCACGGAGGAGAGAGACCTCAATGGCTGTGAGGCATGGTGTCTAAATGGAACCTCTGTGTTTAGGCAGTGTACCTCTGAATGCCAGCTGCTGGGTGAGCAACAAAAGGGGAGGTTTTAGCTTCTGTGTCTCTCCTTGGTGGTCTTCCCGGACATCTGGATGGCCACCGTGAGAAGTAGGGTGGTGGACTGGCTAACTCTTAAGTTTAATCCAGCAGGACTCTTAACAATCTAACATAGTTGCATAGTTACCTGGATCGGTTTGGCTCATGAGCCACGAGCACAAATGCTCATCATGTCACTTTTCAAAGCAGACTGGGGTTTCTAAAGTACCGGGCGCAGTGATTGTTGAAATTGCAGGCCAGCAGATTCCAAGCTGTGATTTACTAGGAGATTGATGGCAAACCCCCCTGCTGTCATTTTTCACCATTGGGTATGGCAGGAAGGGGGGGGGGGGGGGACAGCTAAAACCATGAAAGATGTGCTGCTCTTTTTTCACACCGCATGAATAAAAGATGGATCCTGACACAGCAGACAGCTAGAATGTCAGCTGCAGATCCGTGATTTAAAGCAATAATTCCCAAACTGGTGGGCAGCCCGGGATAGGAGGGCACCGCAAGATAACTGCTGATATGTTAATGTGAAACAAGTAATGGGCTCTGAGTGCCCAGGGGCGGAGGAGGTTGCCATCTGCAACTCTGAACGAGTCCTTGTTCTGTCAGTCAACTAAAAGCACATGCTAGTTTTTGCTTGGCATTGTTTTCCCAGGAGTAACAAGTTCCATTCCTACAGTCCCTTGCCTCTCTGGCTTTTATTTGTGTATTTACTTAATTTATACCCCACCTTTCCTCCCAGTGGGGACCCAAAGCGGCTTACGTCACCCTGCAAGCTTCATGGCAAGAGTGGGGATTCGAACCTGGGCCTCCCGATTCCTAGTCCAGCACTCTAACCTGGGAGCAAACCTTTGGTCAGTCATTTACTGCCAACTTACCCTACTTCACAGGACTGTTTTGGGGATAAAAAGGGAGGAGGCAGAATCATGTACACCACCCTGAGCTCTTTGGAAGAAGAGCAGGATAAAGATGTATAGAAGGAGGTATGCAGCCAACAAGGAGCTGCGGTGGCTCAAGTGGTTAAGACGCTGAACTGCAGGCTGTGGAAGGTCAGTAGTCCAGCAGTTCGAGACCCGGGTGCCGCAGGACGGAGTGAGCTCCCGTCTCTAGTGCCAGCTCCTGCCAACCTAGCAGTTCGAAAGCAAGAAATTGCAGGTAGATAAATAGGTACCACTTCGGTGGGAAGGTAACAGCGTTCCGTGCGCCTTGGTGTTTAGTCATGCCGGCCACATGACCACGGAAACGTCTTCGGACAGCGCTGGCTCTTCGGCTTTGAAACGGAGAGGAGCACCGCAACCCTAGAGTCGGACTCGACTGGCTTTCGAGCAAGGGAACCTTTACCTTTTTACCTTTATGCAGCCAACACAGCTATGTTTTGGTACACTGAGTTCGGGTCTTGCATCTTGGACAAAATGTTCCTTTCTGTTTTTGCCATCAAGTCGCAGCCGACTTACAATGACCCCCGTAGGGTTTCCAAGGCAAGAGACGTTCAGAGGTGGTTTGCCATGGCCTGCCTCTGTGTCGTGACCCTGGACTTCCTTGGTGGTCTCCCCATCCATGTACTAACCAGGGCCGACCCTGCTGAGCTTCTGAGATGTTCTTAGGGACTTGGGATACCTATTCTTAGAAAAATATACTTAACTAGAGATAAAATCAGCAGAACAATGAATAAAAGTCAGAGTCCATGTGTATGTTTGAAAAATAGCTTTACTTGAACTAACATGCAAAACAACAAACACAACATCCTACATCTTTACTGCTAGAAGAATACTACAAAAATGGTGCCTCTTCTTCACTAAGAAACGAAGGGAGGAAGAGACCCCAATATGCTAAATAGCCAATACATTGATTTCCAATCACAAAGCTAAAGTTCAGGGCTTATAACTAGGACCTCCTACAAGATTCCTGGGCTTTTTCTCACTTAGTAACAGATTGGATACAGTAAACACACGTGACTTCCTGTTGACCATACAAAGTTAACTCTATAACTACCGAGGTGTTTTGACTTGTAAAACCCAACACGTTAGTTGTCAGTTGAAGTCAAAATCTTAGATGAGTCTCTGTTGGTGCCATCGAACTCCCACTCCGCGTGAGACTCAGAACCGTTCATGTTTGGGGTTAACAGCGCTGAGTTCGGGCCTGTGATAATCATTCATTGTGAGGCAGCAGAGCGAATGAGCTTGGCTAACTTCGACAGCCTTGGGACCAGTGGCAGGATTGTGGGACAGCAGGCTCAGCAAGAGACCCAGCTGGTGTGACCTTGGGTCAGTCGCAAGTTCTTCCAGAGCTGTTCTCTCAAGGGCAGTTCTCAAGAGAGCTCTCTCAGCCCCACCTACCTCACAGGGTGTCTGTTGTGGGGAGGGGAAGGGAAAGGAGATTGTAAACCGCTTTGAGACTCCTTCAGTTAGTGAAGGGCAGGGTATAAATCCAATCTCTTCTTCTCCTTGCCACGTCTCCTTCCTCTGCTGTGCATGCACTTGCTCCCCTTGCTGTCGGGCACTTCCATTCTTCTTTCTCCCTTGCCCCCCCCATCCCTCCTCCTCCTCCTCCTCCTCCTCCTCCTCCTTCTTCTTCTTCTTCTTCACCATATTATGACCTGGGAGACCCAGGTTCAGATCCCCACACTGCCATGGCACCTTGCTAGATTACCTGGGGCCAGTCTCTCTCTCAGCCTAACCTAGCTTACAGAGTTGTGAAAAAGCAACAGGGGACAATGATGTTGTAAGCTGCTTTGGGTCTCCACTGGAGAGAAATGAGGGGTACAAACATCTAAGGGAAATAAAGATGCCACATAGCAGACCTTGAGATGTCACGGGCAAGCAAGCAGATGGCAGCAGTTGCTGTTCCTAGTTGTCCTTACTTACGAGTCCAGGTGAACAAGCTGCGGACCCTCTGGTAGGAGCAGCGGTGGGTACAGCCGCATCGACTGCTTCTGCCTGCCATCCCTGCTTGCACAGGTGGGCGAGTACCCATCAGCATGCGGCAGCCACCGCTGTATCTCCTCTCTTGCTTTTTGGCAGATGAAGAGGGGAAGAAGATCATTACCTGGAAAGGTAAGTTCCCCCTGTGCATGTGCAGCATCCAAGCATATTGGAGACACATCTGACTTATGGTGACCCCAACTGGATTTACGCACACGTTCACATCAGCCTCACATGTGAAGATGCTCCCGGATGCGGTCTGTTGCTTCAGCTGTTTTCCCAAACCCAGAGTTCTGTTTCACTACAGGAGAAAGAGCACAAAGCGCCACGTGGGCCCACTATTGAGTTCCAAACACAAAAGCCACAGAAGGCCTTTTTAGCGGGATCAACCGAAATGTCACAAAACTATGTGCATCACAAAAACAGGGTCACAGTTTTGAGCTCTCTGGACCAGTGAGCTTCAGCCCATGGTTTGGGACTCCCCCTTGGAGACAGGGAGCCCTGCCTCCTGGGCCCTTGGTGGTGGTGGAAGGTGCCCACTACTCACACCTGACTCATGTCACGTCTCACCGCTTCCTCCAGCGGTTTCATCCATGGAAGCTAGAGGGGAACGGTAGAGGTGGAGGAACTGAGTAGCTGCTGCCTCCCCATTTGGGTCTTCTGCCTCCCGAGGGCGACCCAAGTTGCCCAGGCTACCTGTGTAGAGGGCAAGTGTAGTTACAAGACTGCCAATACAGCAACTGTCAGACAACAGACAGTTACCCTCTTTTGCATCTTTTGGGGCACTGCTCATAGCTCCCGAAGCATGGCTTTCGGCGTGGCTGCTCTAGGCAGCAAAATGTCACGCACGGGTCCCGTCCTTGCCCGTCTCTGTTCCTCACAATATCATCATTTTGCATATCAGACAACTGACAAGGAGGAAGGGCAATCGTTTCTGGCTCTGCCGGGAGATGCCGCGATTTCATCGTTTCAAGGCAGCTTGTTGCTTGTTTCCCAGGGGCCGGGGGCCAGCTGTGGCCGGACGTGTGGGTGAGCTGACCAAACCTGACATGCTGTTTAGTCCCCCGGCCAAAATCCCCTCTGGGTACTGTCTCTCGTTCTGACCACATCTGTTCGATCAAGGGTTAAGTTCTTCCTGTTGTGGTTTTTCCCCCCCACTTGGGTACAACAGCTGCAGAATTGGAGCGCTGTCCCTCCCCCGTGACTCGAAACCCCATATCCCCCCCCTTTTTTGTACTGAACACCCAGTCTGATGAAGAATTCTGTTGTACTCAAAAGCTTGCATGTTATTTTACGATACCCAGTTTTGTGATCGCCTAAAGAAGGCCCTGACCTGGAAAGCCCAGGCCAGCCTGATCTCATCAGATTCAGAAGCTAAGCAGGGGCAGCCCTGGTTCATACATGGAATGAGCGACTACCAGGGAAGGCCCTGACCTGGACAACCCAGGCGAGCCTGATCTCATCAGATTCAGAAGCTAAGCAGGGTCAGCCCTGGTTCATACATGGAATGAGCGGCCACCAGGGAAGCCCAGGGCTGCTACGCAGAGGCAGACCATAGCAAACCACCTCTGAACGTCTCTTGCCTTGAAAACCCAACGGCGTCACCGTAAGTCGGGTGTGACTAGTGGGCAGGGCTCTTTTTGTAGAAAAAGCCCAGCAGGAACTCATTAGCATAATAAGGCATACCCAACAGCAGAAACTCATTAGCATATTAGGCCACACCCCTGATAGTACAGCTCATTAGCACATTAGGCCACACCCCCATGTTACCAGAAGTGTGGTCATCCAGCCACACCCACCTTTTGCTTCTTATTCCGTTTACCTTGTTTGTTGTCAAAACCCAGGGTCTTTTTTTGTAGCAGGAACTCCTTTGCATGTTAGGCCACATACCACAAGCCAGAACGCCGTTCCTGTGCGTTCCTGCCCAAAAATAGCCCTGCTAGTGGGCACTTTCCACCACCATCAAGGGCCCAGGAGGCAGGGCTCCCTCTCTCCACAGGGGAGTCCCAAACCTTGGGCTGAAGATCACTGGTCCAGGAGCTCAAAACTGTGACCCTGTTTTATGATGCGCATTTCGGTTGATCCTGCTAAAAGACCTTCTGTGGCTTTTGTGTTTGGGGTTTAATAGTGGGCCCACATGGCTCTGAAGAGCCAGTTTGGTGTAGTGGTTAGGAGTGCGGACTCTAACCTGGGAGAACTGGGTCTGATTCCTCAGCCCTCCACATGCAGCTGCTGGTCCGACCTTGGGTCAGTCACAAGTTCTTTCAGAGCTGTTCCTTCAAGGGCAGTCCTTGAAAGAAGTCTCTCAGCCCCACCTACCTCATAGGGTGACTGTTGTTGGGAGGAGAAGGGAAAGGAGATTGTAAACTGCTCTGAGATTCCTTCAAGTAGTGAAGGGCAGGGTATAAATCCAATCTCTTCTCTTCGCCTTGCGGTCTTTCTTCTTTAGTGAAACAGACCTTTGGGTTTGGGGAAACAGCTCAAGTGACAGACCACATCCGAGAGCATCTTCACATGTGAGGCTGATGTAAGCTTGTGCCTAAATCCAGTTGCCTCAACTGTGGGTCGGTTTTGTCATCTGTTTTCCATATCGCATTAACAGTGTTCCCTCATTTTTAGTGTTGTGAGGGAAACAAAAAATTGGCAACGGTGTGTGAGGGAGGAGCAGGTTTCACTCCTTCAGTTCTGTCACCTATATTTTTGGCAGCACGTTCTGTTGTCTGCTTGGGGTTGATTTTGTAGCTGGGAACGGTGGCGCAGGCAGTAAATGAAGCCTGCATTCCATCTGACTGAACAGCTTCGGCTGTTGGAGTCCCACCGTGGCCGGGTCTATATCCCAGCTCTCACCCACCCAGCGGTTCAAAAGCCCGCATGGGCAAGTAGATGAATAGGTACCTGCTCTTAGAGCGGGGGGGCACCCTTCCTTCCCTTGTGATGGCGGCAGCTGAGCAGTGGAGCGGCGGAGCATGGTGTTGGCGGCTGAGCGGCGGAGCGTGGTGGCGGCGAAACATGGCGGCGGTGGTTGAGTCGAGCAGCCCGAGCGGAGATTGGCCAGCGAAGCATGGCGGCGGAGCAACGCAGTAGGCCGGAGCCAATTGGGACAGAGGCTGGCTGCGGAGCGCGCGCTGTCGGGCGCTGCTGGCCCACGCCCGGAAGGAGTCGCTGTGACCAGAAAAAAGAAG
>NW_015159794.1:166835-178058 GCF_001447785.1 Gekko japonicus
GGAGTTTGAATTAGTGCAATGCACTCTTCCACCACAGGGATCTATGCCGCCTCCTGTCCCTCATTCTTGACAGCCAGTTTGGTGTAGTGGTTAGGAGCGTGGACTCTCATCTGGGAGGGCACGGTTTGATTCCCCACTCATCCACATGCAGCTGCTGGTGTGTCCTTGGGTCAGTCACAAGTTCTCTCAGAGGTGTTCTCTCAAGAGCAGTCCTCGAAAGAGCTCTCTCAGCTTCACCCACCTCACAGGGTGTCTGTTGTGGGGAGGGGAAGGGCAGGGGATTGTAAACCGCTCTGAGACTCCTTCGGGTAGTGAAGGGCGGGGTATAAATCCAATCTCCTCTTCTTCTTCTCTTCTAACTAAATGTCTTGTTTCACCCCTTCTGTATAGGAAATAGGGTTGCCATTTCCCCACCACAGACAGAGGAACCCCCACTGGCCATTCCCCGGCTGCTGCTGGCGCGGCAGGGGGGGAAATGGTGAGGGGAAAACAGCAATGTTATTTCTGGCCAAAAAAAATAAGTAGTAATGTCACTGCACTGCATGACACTCTAGGAATCCTCCCCCAAAACTCTTATGGTTTTTACTGTAGAGTTTCTGGGAAATCGATGTAGAGTGTCCCGTGATGTGAAGGCATTGGTTCTGGTTTTTCAGCTGGAAATTACAATGACGGTGTGGAAAGGACACCGTTCCTGCAAGTCTCTGCCCCCCACCAGTCCTTCCAGCGGTTTTCTAATGGGAAAGTCGTAGTGACTCTGTGTGCCATCTGGCCAGATCAAAAGCAACTCTGCGGCAACCCGGGAAGTGCAGGATGAGCGGAAGATAGCTGACTCAAGGCAGAGAGGCGGGGATTAGAGGGGAGGGTAGAAAAACACACCAGGTGATTATCCTCAGACAAACCTGGTAATTACAGAAGAAAGGAAGGTGTGAAGGTTTGGCATTCCCCCCTCCCCGACTTTATGTAATGTGCAAATAGCTTAATTCTGACTTCTGGCGAACCTTGTAATTTGAATCACACTGATAAATTGGGACGGGAAAGAGGACAAAAGGAAGGGAATTGGTCTTAACCAATTTTTTAAAGAACAGCTGCCATATTTTCCAATCCTGCAGGCCCTCCCAAAAGCAAACACACGATTCGCTCCAGCAGTCGGTAACGTCTTCTCGATTTGGAAAACTGAAACCGGGGCAGTAGTGCTTCGGACGGACTGGTTGAGTTCTGTGTATAGCTGCCTGGTCTCAGAATCAGACAGTTGGATGCTGGGAGTGGTGAGGCCTGGGGGTGGAGAGCAAGTCTGGGTCTGGAGGCCGAGGTGGTGTGAAGTGGATTTGGGCAGGGATGGAGCAATGCTCCCTCTAAACTGTGGAGTCTTGTGAGCAAAAATCCTACTTTGTGAGCTACCGACATTAAAGTTGTGAGCCAGCGATTTGGCGACTGCATAAATTAGTTTGCTCTGGAGCCACATCCTTCCTGAGCTAAGACAAAAATCTGTGAACTGGAGGCTAAAAAACTGTGAGCTTGCTCACACTAACTCAGTTTAGAGGGAACCTGCAGCTAAGGTGTGCAGCCCTTTTTCTGTCAAGTAACACTCCCCCGGCCGGGGGTGGGTGGGAAATAAAACAGCCAATCAAATCACACTCCTGCACAAATGGACTATGGTTAGCCCTGGAACGTGGTACAGCTCAACCCCCAGGTGATCCAGGTGTGCGGCATAAAGGTAGCACACAGCCAGTATGGAGCAGTGGCTAGAGCGGCTAGGAGTGGGATTTTTTAATTTAATTTTATTTATTTAAATGTATAACCCGCCCTCCCCACGAACGGGCTCAGGGCGGCGTACAGATGGGGCCAATGCCCAATACATAAAACATTAAAACTGCATTTTAAAACATTCAGTACAACATAAGTGCTCTCCACAATAACTAACAAGGGAACAGATGACGTCATCAGGATGGTATCCTTACTGGCCACAGCTCCACGCAGTACCACCATTTTAGCACTGCTCACGGCGAGTTGGTAATAAGGGCTAGGACAGATAGTAATAGTCGTAGACAGATGGGTTCGAATCCCCATCCCGAAACTCACAGCTTGGCCTCAGGCCAAACTTGCGCTCTCTCTCTCTCTCTCTCTCTCTCTGTTTGACCTTCCTCGCAGGGTTGTTGTCAAGGTAATCCGGATCGTGCTGAAGCAGAGTAGGTTAGCTAAGGAAAACCGCTGCAGGCTGAAATGTTTGCATGCAAAGATATAATGAGTTTCAAAACGTGCCATAATCGTTCAAATTCGGTTGACGTTTGTAGGAAGTGGCAGCTCAGATTAATAGCAGAACCCAAAGCAACCCCCCCCCCCCCCCACCTCCATGGGGGGCAGGGGAAAGGAACGGGGGGGGGGGAATGATTTGGGGCAGGGTAGGGGGAGTTCTGTGCCCCCTCCCTCTCAGGCGGTTGAGTTCTCGCAAAGCGACTCCATCGCTCCCCTCTGCCAGCCCTTCACCTCTCTCCGGCTTCACCGTCTCGACTATAGAGTAATTCTGCAGTCATTAGAGGCAAAAAACCCCATGATTTTCGCAGCTCGGTGTTTTGATCTGTCGTTCTCAATTCCCCCCCGCTGTGATGTCTAGAAATTGCTTCTTGTGCGTAAGGCGGCCTGCCGCTTTCCGGAGCCCGTTTTCCCAAACCCCTCAGCTCTTTATTTTTAATCACACTGATCAGCACCTCCGGGGCTAGAATGGCCGTTTTCTCACAGTCTCACCCTACGCTCACCTGTTCCCCTTTGCTCGTGATGTTGCCAACTGATCGGGAGCAAAAGGGCTCGATATTCGATCCTCAAGACGTTGCCTCCAGTGTGGGGGAGGGAGGGGCCTGCTGCCCTAAGAATCCCTGTGGGAGAAGGCCGCGACAGGGGGAAAAGGGACACTGGCCCTTTAAGGAAGTTCTGCTGGATCAGTTCATTGGAGTTCAAGAAGCTTTTAAAAGTCGCTGGTGAAGAAGAAGAGGAGGAGGAGGAAGAGGAAGAAGAAGAAGAAGAAGAAGAAGAAGAAGAAGAAGAAGAAGAAGAAGAAGAAGAAGAAGAAGAAGAAGAGATTGGATTTATACCCCACCCTTCACTTGGAGTCTCAGAGCGGTTTACAATCTCCTTCCCCTCCCCACAACAGACACCCTGTGAGCGGTGTTCCCTCTAAGCTGAGTTAGTGTGAGCTAGCTCAACGTTTTTTAGCCTCCGGCTCACACATTTTTGCCTTAGCTCAGGAAGGATGGCTCCAGAGCAAACTAATTTATGCAGTTGCAGTAGCCAAATCGCTCACTCACAACTTTAATGCCAGTAGCTCACAAAGTAGAATTTTCGTTCACAAGACTCCACAGCTTAGAGGGAGCATTGCCTGTGAGGTAGGTGGGGCTGAGAGAGCTCTTTCGAGGACTACTCATGAGAGAACAGCTCTGAAAGAACTTGTGATTGACCCAAGGTCACACCAGCAGGCTTCCTGTGGAGGAGTGGGGAATCAAACCCGGTTCTCCCAGATTAGAGTCCGCACGCCTAACCGCCACACCAAACTGGCACCAAAGGGCTGAAATGAACACTTGCTGAAGTCACGGCTTCCGAAAGGCAGAGTCAGTATGTGCTGCTCAGCTGTTTAGTTATTTTGTCCCCAGATGTCAGATTTAAATTTTTGAAATGACAGGGGATTGGCTGCCAGATAGCCCCTCCAAAAAAGGTGGAAATCTTATTAAGTTAGAACTGGTTCTCAGTATTATCATAGAGTGATATACTCAAGTCCGGAAATGAGTATCTTTAACAAAATCGGCATCCCGTCTCAGAGCTGCTGCGGGAGGCGAAGCCACACAGAGGGAGGGACCCCAAGTGCGAGGGAGAAGAGCGGCAGTTTTAAAAACACACTGGGTACGAGAGAATAAAACCAATACTGTGGGGGCAGTGACCACTGAAGCAATGTTATTTTGACCTACACGGCCAGTCAAGTTTCCAATAAAGGTGTGCTGGGCAAGAGCTCCACCTTGGCCCACCCACTTCTTGAAAACACTTGGCAGGTGCCAGGTAAGGGGTCAGCGGGCACCACGGAGCCGACAGACACCACATGGGGGGGGGCCTGCTCTAAGAGAGACGCAAATGTTGGGACCATATATAGATTGGCTGGGGAAATAGTCATTACTGATGATGTTTTGGAATAACAGGCATGTGGACAATTTGTCGTTTTTTAGCATGATTTAATACGTACTTGTTGACTTGTTCTTACCTCCTCATTTCCATAAAGTGGAGGAGAGAATGGTGGAAGAAGAAGAAGGGGAGGGGGAGGGGGGATTGGATTTATATTCCGCCCTTCACTACCTGAGGGAGTCTCAAAGTGACTTACAATCTCCTTTCCCTTCCCCCTCCCCACAACAGACACCCTGTAAAGTAGGTGGGGCTGAGAGAGCGCTTTCGAGAACTGCTCGTGAGAAAACAGCTCCGAGAGAACTTGTGACTGACCCAGGGTCACACCAGCAGCTGCATGTGGAGGAGCGGGGAATGAAACCACTACACACCAATCTGGCTCTTTGCTTTAGGTCCCCATTGGGTAGACAAGTGGGATATCATTAAAGTAAAATAAAGTAAATGAAATCTTTTATAATAGGGAGAAAAAAGCTTGCCGATCACAGTGGTGAACAGGGATACCTGCTCCTTCTTCTCATTCTTGCTCCTATTCACTCACTGTGGAGATGTGCAGAGGCCCCTCTAAAAGCGCTTGGGCCCTGGCGGGTGCCCTATGGGGCCAGCCCCTGACGCCGGCCCTGAGCACAGCATCTGTTGAAATAGTAACTTACTCGAAAAGCATCCAGCTCTCGTTGCCGCACTTATTGTTGTTTGGACAACCTGAATCCAGCCCCTGACGCCGGCCCTGAGCACAGAGTCTGTTGAAATAGTAACTTACTCGAAGAGCATCAAGCTCTCGTTGCCGCTCTTATTGTTGTTTGGACAACCTGAGTTTATGATTCATAACAGGCTAACACTAATCCTGCCCAATAATCTTTGGGTATTATCCATCCCCAGGGCCATGCGTGCTCCGTTATTGAATTATGACGCATCCGCAACAACAGCCGAATAATCCTATCAGCTCAGGTGATAGGGATGCAATAGGATTCCAGCTGTGATAAGGCGGAGAGATCCTTTTGTTCTGACGCGGGCACGCAAGAGCTGCCACGGTGACTGAGGCTTTCTGGTGCAGCTGCCAAACTCCTGGGTGATCGGAGATCTGCAGAAGAGAAGAGATTTGATTTATTCCCCGCCCTTCACTCGGAGTCTCAGAGCGGCTTACAAACTCCTTTCCCTTCCCCTCCCCACAACAGACACCCTGTGAGGTAGGTGGGGCTGAGAGAGCTCTCTTGAGAACTGCTCTTTCAAGAACAGCTCCGACAGAACTGTGGCTTGCCCAAGGTCTTCCAGCAGCTGCAAGTGGAGGAGTGGGGAATCAAACCCGGTTCTCCCAGATTATAGTCCGCGCACTTAACCACTACACCAAACTGGCTCTGGGGTGGTGTGGGACCCCCTTCAAGAAATCCTTCTGTGCCGCAGCAGAAAAAGAGCCATCGGTGGTGCGTGATTATATGAAAGGAGCTTTTATGCTTCCAAACAGGGCTGCCAACTCCTGGTTAGGAAATTCCTGGAGATTTGGGGGTGGTGGAGCCTGGGGGTCAGGACGTGGGAATGCTCCCTCTAAGGCGTGGATTCTTGTGAGCAAAAATTCCACTTTGTGAGCGACTGGCATCAAAGTTGTGAGCGAGCGACTTGGCTACTGCATAAATTAGGTTACTCTGGAGCCCTCCTTCATGAGCTAAGACAAAAATTTGTGAGCCGGAGGCTAAAAAACTGTGAGCTAGCTCACCCCCACCTCAGCTTAGAGGGAACACTGGGAGGGACCTTAGCAGGCTGTAGTTCCATACAGTCCAAAGCGACCATTTTCTCCAGAGGAACCGATCTCGGTGATCTGGAGATCCCAGTTGACATCCCAGGAGATCTCCAGGCCCCACCTGGAGGCTGGCAACCCTACCTTCAGATCAGATCTTGGGTTCAGGATACTGTCTCGCATCAGAGAAAATTGCGGCTTTATGCATAAGCTTGCTTGCTATGGCTGGGAAGGAGTGTTTAATAGGGGAAGAGCTATTAACTACTGGACTGTCCCCTTTTGCTTTTCCCTCCCATATCAAGATGCATCCAGGGAATTGTTCACATCGATAGAGACCTGACCTAACATCATCACACCTTTATATTAATTCCTTATAGATCTGTGACGGGTTTGGGGTTTTGTTTTACATTTGATTGTTTCGCATGAACAGTTAACTGACTTGCTGTTTGTCACGAGCAAAACCCTGATGAGTATTAGAGCTAGAAGCGAGAACTTTAATCAAATCAGGTCAAAGTGGGCAGCCGTGTTGGTCTGAAGCCAGAGAACAAAGTTAGAGTCCGGTTAAGACCCACAAGGAGCTGTGGTGGCTCAAGTGGTTAAGACGCTGAACTGCAGGCTGTGGAAGGTCAGTAGTTCAGTACTTCAGCAGTTCGAGACCCGAGTGTGCCGCATGACGGAGTGAGCTCCCGTCTCTCGTTCCAGCTCCTGCCAACCTAGCAGTTCGGAAGCAAGAAATTGCAAGTAGATAAATAGGGACCACTTCGGTGGGAAGGGAACAGCGTTCCGTGCGCCTTGGTGTTTAGTCATGCCGGCCACATGACCACGGAAACGTCTTCGGACAGCGCTGGCTAACCCTAGAGTCGGATTCGACTGGCTTTCGATCAAGGGAACCTTTACCTTTACCTTTAAGACCCACAAAGTTTTATCCAATAGAACAATACAACTTGAATAAAACTTTGTTGATCTTAAAGGTCTCTAACTTTGTTTTAGTCGAATCAGTCCTTTATTTATATATTTTGCCAACAAGTCGCAACTGTTTTATGGTGACCCCCGTAGGATTTTCGAGGCAAGAGGCATTCCGAGGGGCTTTGCCCTTGCCTGCCCCTGCGTAGTGACCCCAGGACTTTCTTGGTTGTCTCCCATCCACGTACTAACCAGGGCCGATCCGACTAAGGTTTACGACATCTGCTGAGGCTGGGCTAGCCTACATGACCGAAATCTAGATCATATTTGACCCGGCGTAAGAAGCGAGCTTTCAGTCATAATTCAGAAAAAAAGTGTCTTTACAGCTGCCAGAAGTTCTCTCCCCCACACACCCCAGTTTGCCGGATTGGCAGCTATCCGGGAAATGAGGTTTGGAAGCAGACTTATTCTCCTTTAGCTGCGGCCCTCCTTGTCTTAATTTCCCCGTCTGCTTTTGTGCTGAAACTGTTTTGCTGGAAGGTCCAATGAAGTCCCGGAGGAAACGAAGCGCGGTGATTGAACCTGGACTCGGAACATCACATCCCTTAATTGACGGCTGCCTCTGGCTTGTCACGAAGCCGATGCCGAGGCTGGCTTTGCCGGCCAGGGCTGCACTGCCTTAATACGACACGCCATCGTCTGCCCTCGCTCGCCATGCCCAGCAAGGCGCTTCTTTAGCCAGAAAGGCCTTTCCCTCCATAGAGAGGGAGTAATCCCCCCCCCACTCCCACCTCTTTTCCAAGCTATGCCAATTTCATGGCTGTTACCTAGACGGGACCTCACAAATCGAGAGTGTAATTTGCATGAAAATCTAACAAGGATGAGGCTGTGACCTTTGGGAACATAAAGCTCTCTGGAGCATGAGAGTTTCACTGCAAACATGCTCCTGCTTTGTAGCTTCTTTGTGTGTGTGTGCGCGCGCGCCTGTGTGCACATGTGCATGGGGGTGGCGCACTTTTGGAGAGACTTTTTATGGCAACAAGGAGAACTGCTGTGGCAGAGGCACTTTTGGAGAGACTTTTTATGGCAACGAGGAGGAAGGAGGACTGCTGTGGCAGAGGTCTCAACAGCACATGGTGTTGGTGAGCACTACAGTGTTTGTAATGGAGGACAGTGCAGCGCACGGCGCCTTTGCACATTGATGTGCCCCGGAGGTCAGTGCACTCTCCTCTCTGAGGTTTTTCTTCTAGAGGCCCCCATAGAAAACAGCTGAAGCCTAATTATCAAGGCATCCTTAATAAGAGAGAGTCTCACCCAAAAATCTGTAAAACTGATGCTTTATGAATTGTTTCTGTATTTGAATGATGTAATACATTTGGTAATACTTTTGATTTTACTTGTTGTACGTAGCAATTCATAATATTTCACAAACTTGTTGGATTTATATTTCTCCCCCCCTCCCCTTCTTCCCTTTTGTATGCCACCTTTTTTTTCCCTTGAGAAAATAATAAAAAATAATTATTTAAAAAAGCAAGGCATCCTTAAAAGGGCAGCGATTGACTAAGGGCTGAGGCTCGGGAAATAGGGACCAACCCAAGGGGAGCAGATGCATCTGCAGATGTGCTGTGCACTGTGAAGTCTGGACAAGCAGGTTTTGGAGAGTTTTCTGGGGCTTCCGAAACCTGCCAAACCTGTTTTGCCGGAGACAGAAGTGGTGCAGAACAGGTGAGTGGGTGCACCATGGCTCTGTCATACCCTCTTGATTTATTGGAGGTGGTGGTGGGGAGAGAATAGCATCTTCAGCAGTTGGGCCTTTTCCCTGAGGACTGGTGCCTGGTTCTGGATTCCGCATCCAAAGGTCCAAGCTCTGGATTTTTGAGCCCGTCCAGTTTTTCCATCTTAATCTACTAAAGTGCACACAGGGAATGTCACTCACTCAATTGGCATTCATGAACGGTTTGTTCTCGTTTTCCAAATGTGATACTTTTAATGAAGGAAATGATGAGGGGAATTAGCCAAGATGCGCAGCCGGGGAGAACTCCTTGTTAAATTTGTTGGATTGGATCGTGCTGGGAAGCGGCTGGTTCGCTCAGGCTTTCTTGCCATCGGATTTGGAAGTGCATTAGGTTCCACTGTAAAGAATAACCCATTTCCCCCCCCCCTCCACTCACCCTACCTCTGTTCTCTTTGCAGCCAGGAGACGGGGAAAATCAGCGGCAGTTTGTCTTTGTTTCTTTGGCTTGGCCGAATTCTCAGCAGCAACCCAGTGAGAATGAAATGACTAAGCAGAGAGGCAAAATGCTTCAAGAACTGCATTTGTTTCCATCTGAGGTGTCATTTGGGGACAATTGTGTTTTCTTTGTGCGTGCAAATGTTTGTGGCCCCAGAGGGACTGTTTCCCTGGGGTCGTTCACGCTCAATTGGGAACGTAAGGCTTTCACATTTGAAAAGCAGGCCGTTGCTGCTTCCCCACTGTGGCTGAGTGGCAGAATATCTGCTTGGTGTGCAGAAGGTCCCAGGTTCAATCCCGGGCATCTCCATTGAAAAAGATCAGGCAGTAGGTGATGTGAAAGTCTTCAACATGAGCCTCTGCCAATCTAAATAGACAGTACTGGCCTTAATGGACCGATGATCGGATTCAGTATAAGGCAGCTTCATGTGTTCTTAGTTCTTCTTAGCTGTGACCAGTGTTCCCTCTAAGCTGAGTTAGTGTGAGCTAGCTCACAGTCTTTTAGCCTCCAGCTCACACAATGTTGTCTTCGCTCAGGAAGGAGGGCTCCCGAACAAACTAATTGATGCAGTAGCCAAATCGCTCGCTCACAGTTTTAATGCCTATCACTCACAAAGTAGAATTCTTGCTCACAAGACTCCACAATGTAGAGGGAACATTGGCTGTGACGCATCTCACAACTGCGTTGTTCATTCATTCATTCAGGATTTATGGCAAGTGCATGCAACATTGTTAGTTGCATTCCAGTATTTTCTGTACTTTTCCCCACCTACCTCCCCCCAGACGTGACAGTTGCTTTCACACATGCCAAATAATGCAGTTTTTCAGTCCACTTCAGTGACCATTTGCTAGTGGATTTTGCCATTTCACACAGTAAAGTCCAGTTGCAAAGTGCCTTGAGAGTGGATTAGAAGTGCGCTATTTAGCGTGTGTGAAAGCACCCATAAATTTAAAATATTCCAGTGCCAGTGATATTGAGGTCTTTCGGAGCAGGAATTCCTCTCAATTACTCTCTTTCCCCCCTATTCCTTCCACCTTAATTGCTTCCTGGTCTATGGCCAGACAGTTTTCCTCTCACATTCATGAATCACTTGTAACATATAAACTCTTACGGAGAGGGTGTTTAAGTACCTTTCTGTTTTCCCCACTTTTTAACCAAAGCCACTGCATATTTTTTTAAAAAAAGTTTATCATTCTTTTAAGACCATAAAAAATAAAACGGAAAAAGAAGTGTGATCTTCTGTTCATGTGGTTAAGACGCTGAACTGCAGGCTGTGGAAGGTCGGTAGTTCAGCAGTTCGAGACCCGAGTTACCGCATGACGGAGCGAGCTCCCATCTCTACTTCCAGCTCCTGCCAACCTAGCCGTTCGAAAGCAAGAAATTGCTAGTAGATAAATAGGTACCACTTCGGTGGGAAGGTAACAGCGTTCCGTGCGCCTTGGTGTTTAGTCATGCCGGCCACATGACCACGGAAACGTCTTCAGACAGCGCTGGTTCTTCGGCTTTGAAACGGAGACGAGCACCGCAACCCTAGAGTCGGACTTGACTGGCTTTCGAGCAAGGGAACCTTTACCTTTACCTTTACCCTGCTTAGTCTCTGAGAGCTGACAAGATGGGATTAGCCTGGGCCATCCAAACAAGGGCATCACACTAACTGGTGGTGGAAAGTGGCATCAAGCCGTAGCAGACTTATGGTGACCCCAGAGGGTTTTGAAGGTAAGAGAGGTTTGCCAGTGCCGGCCACTGCATCATGCTACCTTGGTGGTCTCCCATCCAACTACTAACCAGGGACGGACCCTGCTTAGCTGCCAAGATCTAATGAGATCGCACCAACCTGAGCCATCCAGATGAGGAAATCACATGACAATGACATGATCGAGGTTTACAAGATGATGTGTGGGATAGAGCAGGTCGAGAAAGAAGTACTTTTCTCCCTTTCTCACAAGACAAGAAATCATGGGCACTCCAGGAAATTGCTGAGCAGTCGGGTTAGAGCTGAGAAAAGGAAGTCCTTCTTCACCCAAAGAGTGATTAACACATGGAATTCACTGCCACAGGAGGGGGTGGCGGCTACAAGCATGGACGGCTTCAAGAGGGAATTGGATAAACGTATGGAGCAGAGGTCCATCAGTGGCTATTAGCCACAAGGTATAGACAGGAACTCTCAGTTTGGGGCAAGGGATGCTCTGTATTCTTGGTGCT